>NW_016814760.1:1023246-1031195 GCF_001698545.2 Rhinopithecus bieti | reverse complement strand
GCTTTTTTTTTTTTTTTCCACTTTTTTTCTTTTTTTTTTTTTTTAGGTTAGAGCAGAAGTTTAATAAGTGAAAGGAAGAACGCTCTCTGGATCAGAGAGGGGTCCCAGAAAGATGGGTTGCCCTCTTATTCTAGCTCTTGTCTTTATTTGAGTAAGAATCAGATGAAATTGTATTCTTCTTTAAAGAAGTGTTATCAGCTCTTTTCTTTCATTATTTTGTAACTTTCTTTCATTATTTTGTTCATTTAATCACTTTGCTGCTTGCTCTTTACCTCTGGTTCACTATTTTCCTTCATAATCCCTTCCATACTTTGCTGTTATACATTTCCTTCCCCTCTCCAAGCCCGCCTTCTAAACTAAACATAAAGAGGAATCCTGTTTTTGCATGGTCAAGCTACACTCATACTTTAGAGTTTAATTTCTTGCCTTTGCCCTTTCTTGCCTTTTTGTGCTTTTGACAGAATACTTCAAAGCAGCGTATGTGAATTTTCATTTCACTTATAGGATCAGAGTAACTTAGAAAGGGTTTCCAGAGATTGTTCTATGCTTGTTAGAGCTTAGCTTTTCAAGCATAGGCAAATCTCACTGTCCTTTATAAATGATGACAAAGTCAGTACTGATAATTACAGAGTCAGTCAAAAAGATAAAATGGAAAGAGATGAGATAATTCAAGGATTACCAGTGCTACAAGTTTAAACATAGGACTCCAAGCAAACATACCCTAATAAGACCTCCGGAAACCCTTCCTCTTTGGCTAATTCTGAAACACACATATCTCCAAAAAAGATGACTTATTTGGTGAGCATTCCTGTAATTCATGAAAATCTGTAGTATTTATGCCTTAGGTATTAAAAATGGTACAAATAACTTCTCGTTTCTCAGTTCAGTAGTTTAAGTTATACATATTGAGGCTGGGCACAGTGGCTCATGCCTGTAATCCTAGCACTTTGGGAGGCTGAGGCGGGCGGATCTCTTGAGGTCAGGAGTTCAAAACCAGCCTGGCCAACATGGCGAAACCCTGCCTCTACTAAAAACACAAAAATTAGCTGGTCGTGGTGGCATGCACCTGTGGTCCCAGCTACTCAAGAGACTGAAGCAGGAGAATCACTTGAACCCAGGAGGTAGAGGTTGCAGTGAGCCAAGATTGTGCCACTGCACTCCAGCCTGGGCAATAAGACGAGATTCAGTCTCAAAAAAAAGTTGTACATGTTGAGAACCATGCATAGCATGTAAGAACAGAAAGTACTAAGAGCCTAATTCGTGCACAAGACTTTTCTGTGGATTACTTCTGAGGCCCAAGTAATTTAAATTGTATAAATTCTCACAGCTAATGTGTTGTACATTTAGAAATATAATACCCTGACTTCCATCCCAGCACTGTTTTCTAAGTATCACAATGCCTCCCAGTCTGCTATCTACATGAGCTTAAGTGACATCCTTCACAGGCCATCCTTAGAATATTGCAAATCAGGAACTCTGAATTGGGGGGCTGGCTTCTGAGTGTACAGGCAATAAATGAGGGAAGTATTAGGGAGGGAGAAGGGATCTTGCAGTTCACATGGACGGACATTAGACAGGTTTGTTGTTTTTGTTTTGTTTTGTTTTTGGTCACCCCATATATGAGTTCCCTTTGTGTGGGGAATGCCTCACCTTATTAAGCAGAACCTGCTTCCCACTATAGAAGTTAAAACTGCCAAGCAATCACTTTCCAGCCTCTCTTGCAAACAGGACACTGATTTTTAAAAGCCAGGACTGAGCATACTCCATGCTCACAAGCGTGGGCAGTGTGGCAGGGATTTTGATGGCAACATTCTGAGCCTAGTTTGCAGAAGTTGGCAGTGTTAGCCACACAGTCTATGCCCAGTGTCTGTGGCAGTGGAGTCTCTACGGTTTTTGTTTACTGGCATGAGTTTGTTTTGTCATCCCTCCTGGAGATTTTATGAACTATTCAATATCCTTCAGTAAATTCCTTTTCTGCTTAAATTAGCCAAATTTGGCTGGGCACAGTGGCTTGCACCTATAATCCCAGCACTTTGGGAGGCCACGGCAGGGGGATCACTTGAACCTAGGAGTTCAAGACCAGCCTGAGCCACACAAGGAGACTCTGTCTCTACAAAACATTTAAAAACTTGCCAGGCATGGTGGTGCATGCCTGTGGTCCCAGCTACTTGGGAGGCTGAAGTAGAAGGATCGCTTGGGCCCAGGAGGTTAAGGCTACAGTGAGCCATGATTGTGCCACTGCACTCCAGCCTGGGTGACAGAGCAAGATTCTGTAAAAAAAAAAAAAAAAAAAAAAAAATGCCAAAATTGGGTTTTGATGTCTTGTTTTTTTTTTTTTTTTTTTTTTTTTTTCCTTGAGACAAAAGTCCCTCTCTGTCACCCAGGCTGAAGTGCACTGGTATGATGTTGGCTCACTGCAACCTCCACCTCCTGGTTTCAAGCAATTCTCCTGCCTCAGCCTCCTAAGTAGTTGGGATTACAGGCGCCCACCACCACGGCCAGCTAACTGTTGTGTTTTTAGTAGAGATGGGATTTCTCCATGTTGGTCAGGCTGGTCTCGAACTCATGGCCTCAGGTGATCCACCAGCCTCAGCCTCCCAAAGTGCTGCAATTACAGGCGTGATGCCCAGTCATGATGCTTGCATTTTTTTTTTTTTTTTGAGACGGAGTCTTGCTCTGTCGCCCAGGCTGGAGTGCAGTGACTGGATCTCAGCTCACTGCAAGCTCCACCTCCCGGGTTCACGCTATTCTCCTGCCTCAGCCTCCGGAGTAGCTGGGACTACAGGCGCCCGCCACCTCGCCCGGCTAGTTTTTTTGTATTTTTTAGTAGAGACGGGGTTTCACCATGTTAGCCAGGATGGTCTCGATCTCCTGACCTCGTGATCCGCCCGTCTCGGCCTCCCAAAGTGCTGGGATTACAGGCTTGAGCCACCGCGCCCGGCCAATGCTTGCATTTTTAAGAACCCTGTTTAATGAGAAAATCAATACCCTGAAGTAGTTGTCATCAAGAGACCCTTAGGAAAATGAAGGAAAATAGGAAAGAAGGAAGACAGGGAAATCTGGCATTGGTTATATGGCCTGCATAGGTCTCCAGGCAGCAAAATTCCAATTAATTTAAAGGATGTGACACTGGAAGGCTATGGAAGATGCTGCTCAAACTTGTGAAAGCATCTTAAATTCTTATGGCAAGAAGGATACATATTGACTTGGGGGCAACCAAGGGATACACTACAATGAACATTTTTTAATATTTTGGTTCTACTTTTCATATAATAAAGTGAGAAAGCCCCCATTTTATGAGGCAGAACCCATCTTCCACCCTAGAAATTGAAAATGCCAAATACTTACTTTCCCAGTGTTACTCACTATTATGGCAAATACACGACTTAAGTTCCACCAATCAGAGGTACCCAGCCCAGATTTTGAGTCAGAAGCCAGGAATATAAAGAAACCAACTGCATGGGACTTTGTGCTGGTGTGGGAAGTAGCAACTGCACCCATTTTCAGAGGCAGTGGTGGCATTGATCCTAGTACCTGTATCCAGTGTCCCAAGGCAGTGAGTCTTCATGGACCAGCCCTGTGACCTGATTTGGGGCACTGTTTCTAGCTCTGTAACCTACAAACCTGGTTTTTGACCCTCTTGGAGATTATGTGAGCTACCTAATATATTTAATAAATTTGTATGCTTAAATTAGTCAAGGTTGGTTTCTGTTTCTTAAAACTAAACTCTGACTGATAGAGAAGGCAATCAGTCCACAAAACTCCACCATTCCTAAGATCAAAACTTACCTTCCTCTCTTTCACTCCCATCTTTCATGTATTTTGAGGCTTCTTTCCTGATTTTAAAATGTCAGGATAGGGAATAAGAACTTTGAATTTTCCAGGAATTGCTTAACCTCAACCCCAGAGATGGTCTTGAGCCATTAAACCCTTAGGGGTAGTTATGCCTTGCAATTCATCAATAGCCACAATTCACTGCTTATGTAATACTCATGTCATTATAAAAAACCCTCTTGTTGAGGCCAGGAGTGGTGGCTCATGCCTCTAATCCCAGCACTTTGGGAGGCTAAGGCGGGAGGGTCACTTGAGATAGAGTTCTAGACCAGCCTGGCCAAATGGTGAAACCCATCTCTACTAAAAATACAAAAAGTAGCCAGGCATGGTGGGTGTGCCTGTAGTCCCAGGTACTCAGAAGGCTGAGGCATGAGAATCACTTGAACCCGGGAGGTGGGGTTGAAGTAAGATGAGATCAAGCCACTGCACCTGAGCCTGGGTGACTGAGCAAGACTCTGTAAAAAAAAAAAAAAAAAAATCCTTTTGTTGGAAACTCAGAAGAAAAGTCAGGAGTCAGGAATTAATTTGACCAGAAAGAATACACCCACTGGAATCAAACAAAGGATCGAGTCTGAAATTGTAGCCTAAAACCCCACACAAAACAAGTCCTAGGGGAATTTCTCCCCAATCCCCAAAGGTCGCAAGAGATCTCCAATAACCCCATTTACCAAGGTTCCTCTCTGGATTTGAGGTATGTCACACAGCTACCTCCACCACCACAACGAAGCTTGTCAATGCAATCCTGTCACCAAACAGAAATTTACTGGACTGACGAACACATATTATCAGGGAAGTCCATTTTAACAGGGGCCTTCTGAAATCAGTAGCTCCCTATAGAAGGACTCTACATGCAAATATCATTTGAATCTGCTTCCTCTCACTTTCTTATCTGAGACCCAAATGGAAACGTTTATTATTGATAGAAGTTAAGAAGCCTAAAAGCGATCATTGAAATATCTAGTTTCCTGTCTGTGCCAGGGCAGCACGCGGTCCATGCCAAGCAATAGAGATGCTCAGGCTGTGCCCTCAGGGACCAAATAGGAGAGAGCAGTATCTGTGGGGACAGAGAGCCCAGACATCAAGCTCTTTGGCAAGTGGAGCACCCATGATGTGCGTGCAGATTGACGACGTTTCCTTACAGGATTACACTGCAGTGAAGAAGTATGCCAAGCACCTGCCTCACAGGGCAGGGCAGTATGCTGCCAAACGCTTCTGCAAAGTTCAGGGCCCCATTGTGGAGTACCTCACTCACTCCATGATGACACACGGCCACAACAACTGCAAGAAACTCGTGACCTTGTGCATCGCCAAGCATGCCTTCGAGACCATTCACCTGCTCACAGGAGA
This sequence comes from Rhinopithecus bieti, assembly GCF_001698545.2. Taxonomy (NCBI): domain Eukaryota; kingdom Metazoa; phylum Chordata; class Mammalia; order Primates; family Cercopithecidae; genus Rhinopithecus; species Rhinopithecus bieti. The sequence goes on along the minus strand of NW_016814760.1, from coordinate 1,026,014 downwards.
GGATTCTCTGTAGGTCCTGGTGAACGCCATTATCAACAGTAGTCCCCAGGAGGACTCCACACACATTGGGCGAGCTGAGCCTGGACCGTGAGATGAGAGGCTGTGGACGTGTCCCCATTGTGCTGTGTGAATTAGGCCATCTGGCCGTTGTGCACAGGCACTCATGAGGCCCTTTGGGGCAGCCCCACGAAAAGAGAAGAGAAGAGAAGACAAAGGAAGGGGAGAGGAGAGGAGAGGAGAGGAGAGAGGAGGAGAGAGGAGAAGGAGAGAGAGAGAGAAAGAGAGAGAGAGAAAGAGAAAGATCTAAAGCTGTTAATAAAATAGTAATTTGGGTTTTTTTGGGGGGGGTATGTTTTTTATTTGTTTGTTTGTTTGTTTGAGATGGGATCTCACTCAACAGATGGACAATCCAGGCTGAAATGAAGTGGCGCCATCTTGGCTCACTGCAACCTCTGTCTCCCTGGCTCAAGCCATCCTCCCACCTCAGCCTCCCAAGTAGCTGGGACCACAGGCACAGGCCACCATTCCTGGCTAATTTTTGTATTTGTAGTAGAGTCAGGGTTTCGCCATGTTACCCAGGCTGGTCTTGAACTCCTGAGCTCAAGCAATCATCCCACCTCAGCCTCCCAAAATGCTGGGATTACAGGCATGAGCCATTGCGGCCAGACACAAAATTTGTTTTTATTTAAATATTAATTTATGTTTAGGGACAGGGTCTCGGTGTGTTGCCCAAGCTTGTCTTGAACTCCTGGCCTCAAGCCATCCTCCAGCCTCAGCCTCCCAAAGTGCTGGGATTGCAGGCATGAGTCACCACACCCAGCCACAAATAGCAAATTTCTTACAATTCCTCCAGAGTGCCAGTCAGCCTTGCGCTTTACTAAATTTCCCAGAAGCCTACCGAGGCTGCCCTGTGGATTTCCTGAGTCACATGGTAGAGCTGAGGATAATGGGTTTCATGTGGGGCCCCCTCTACTCCTCTCTGGTTCTCAAGGCTAGAGTCCATCCACCCCAGTGGAATTCAGAGAAAGGGGAATTGGAAATCACAAGCTTTGGCCTGGGTCTTTCAGATGCCAGAGAATCCCCCAGTATAAGGTAAAGGGTTATTCTGTGGGACAGCTTCTGTGATGGTTAATTTGATGTGTCAACTTGGTGAGGCTACATTACTCAGCTAGTTGGTTAAACATTATTCTAGATGTTTCTGTGAAGGTATATTGTAAATTAGATTAACGTTTAAATCAGTGGACTGTGAGTGAAGCACATTACCCTCTGTAAAGTGGGTTGGCTTTATCCAATCAGTTGAAGGCCTTAGAAATAGAAAAGTACTGACCTCCCCAAGCAAGAAGGAATTCTGCCAGCAGACTGCCTTTGGGCTTCGCAGGGAGCCAGGGCAGAAAAGGAGGAAAGTGTCTGTGATTTAGTGCTACTGAGGAAACCCATGCATTGACAGATATGAAACACTCCTGGGAGTGGGTAGAGAGCATGTGGACTTTCTGCCATTTCAGGTAAGGTCAGAGTCCCAACAGATATATTGTCTTGTGACTTTTGAGTTTCTGGTTTTAGCCTGAGACCGTTGTAGGGTGTATAGAGGAGGATAAAGTAGAAAATGCCTAAGGTGGTGTTAGAAATGCAAATGCTTGTTCCCCAGTGCCGCAAAGAAATAGCACTCCAACATAAATTTAATTTTCTCAGCAAGGCAATTTTTACTTTCTGCAGAAAGGGTGCCCCTCACAGATGGAACAATGGCGAGAGCACACCTGGACAGGGGAAGGGAAGGAGTTCTTATTCCTGATGCAGGTAGCCCTTACTGCTGTGTCATTCCTCTATTGCCTAGGGTTGGACAGCACAGTCTAAGCTAATTACAATTGGCTACTTTAAAAAGAGCAGGAGTATGAGCTGGAGTGGCAGGGTAAGTAGTTTGGCGGGAAAGATGGTTAGGAACAAGTAACTAAAGGTGACTTGAGTCAGGATGAAGCAGGTGACCAGGGGAACAGATGTGAACCACTAACTAGGACTGGTGGGAAAGTTGTTTACTGAAACTAGAGGCAAGGGGGTGAAGAGAACCAGGAAGTTAAACTTTAAAATGGAGAATCAAAGAATAAGAGAGCTGAACATAATAACCTACTCGGCCGAGCACGGTGGCTCACGCCTGTAATCCCAACACTTTGGGAGGCTGAGGTGGGTGGATCACTTGAGGTCAGGAGTTCAAGACGAGCCTGACCAATATGGTGAAACCCTGTCTCCACTAAAAATACAAAAATTAGCCAGGTGTGGTGGCACATGCCTGTAATCCCAGCTACTCGGGAGGCTGAGGCAGAAAAATTGCATGAACCCAGGAGAAGGAGGTTGCAGTGAGGCAAGACTGCACCACTGCACTCCAACCTGGGTGACAAAGCAAGACTCTATCTCAAAAAAAAAAAAACAAAAAAAACAAAAAAAAACAAAAAAAACAAAACAGTCTGGGCGTGGTGGCTCACACTTGTAATCCCAGCACTTTGGGAGTCCAAGGTGGGTGGATCACGAAGTCAGGAGATTGAGACCATCCTGGCTAACACCGTGAAACCCCATCTCTACTAAAATACCAAAAAAAAAAAAAAATTTAGCTGGGTGTGGTGGTGGGCACCTGTAGTCCCAGCTACTTGGGAAGCTGAGGCAGAAGAATGGCGTGAACCCAGGGGCGGAGCTGGCAGTAAGCCAAGATCACACCACTGCGCTCTAGCCTGGGCGATACAGCCAGACTCCTTCTCAAAAAAAAAAAAAAAAAAAAAAAA
>NW_016814760.1:1002554-1022947 GCF_001698545.2 Rhinopithecus bieti | reverse complement strand
AAAAAAAAAAATTTAGCTGGGTGTGGTGGTGGGCACCTGTAGTCCCAGCTACTTGGGAAGCTGAGGCAGAAGAATGGCGTGAACCCAGGGGGCGGAGCTGGCAGTAAGCCAAGATCACACCACTGCGCTCTAGCCTGGGCGATACAGCCAGACTCCTTCTCAAAAAAAAAAAAAAAAAAAAAAACCATGCTAACATACTGATTCTTTGAAGAGAAACTTGGGGTTCATTACATTTAACAGTGGGATCAGGGTGAGGGAAGGTTTCTAGAAGGAGGTGGTATCAAATTAAATATTGCACAAATTGAAGTTAGGTAAAGAGGAGGTAACAGAATAAGGCAAGTTCACAAGTAGAGAGTCACAAGTAGTTCTGTAAAACCAGAGGCACATAGGGGAGAAGGGTGGATAGGGTTAGAGAGAGCTGAGGTTAGAGAATGTGTTAATTGTACTGTCCAGCTAGGTGTGGTGGCTCACATTTGTAATCCCAGCACTTTGGGAAGCTGAGGTGGGAGGATTGCTTGAAGCCAGGAGTTTGAAACCAGGCTGGTCAACATAGCCAAAGTAAAAATATTAGCTGGGCATGGTGGTGCACAACTGTCTTCCCAGCTACTTAGGAGGCTGAGGTGGGACAATTGCTTGAGCAGTAGAGGTTGAGGCTGCACTGAGCCATGATCACCCCACAGCACTCCAGCCTGGGCAACAGAGTAAGACCCTGTCTCAAATAGAAAAAGAAATGTACCGTCCATACCCTGACACTCCTTTACCACCTATGTGCTTATTTCCTATTATTCATCCCAGCTAGAGCCAAAGAAATAATACTGTATTTGATAGTCTTTATTTGAACTTCTGAGTGTGGGGAGATAATTCTCTACAGGACTTCCATGTTTCTGCACATCTAGGGAGCAAAGGCACTGACAACCTTTGTTCCAGATAATCTCTTTGGAAGATCGTGACCCTCTGGAGCAGAGGGCAGGTCTGTTTACCATCCACTATAATGAAGATAATGTCTCCTTCTGGGCAAAGGTTGGGTTTCTTTAAGCTCAGGATTCCTCAGCTATGAGGCACAACCTCCACGTGTGTGGCATCTACCTGGATATCTTCACATCGCCCCATGAGTCTTGAGGGAGTGGGGGAGGGCAAGGGGAACCAACCCGAACATGAGGCTTATGTTCCTTGCTATGCTCTAAGTAGTAAAATCCTTTGCCTCTGAACCAGGAGCCGCATGTCTTCTATAGGTGCCCATGACCGCCATGCCAGGATAATCCTTTACAGTTCTTGACACTAGGTATTTGCTTTAAAACAAACAAACAAACAAAAACAGGCCAAAGTGGCTCATACCTGTAATCCCAGCACTTTGGGAGGCTGAGGAGGGCGGATTGCTTGAGGTCAGGAGTTAAAGACTAGCAACATGGTGAAACCCCATCTCTACTAAAAATACAAAAATTAGCCAGGCATACCCTTGTAATCCCAGCTACTCAGAAGGCTGAGATGGGAGAATCATCTGAGCCTGGGAGGTCCAGCTGCAGTGAGCCGTGATCATGCCACTGCACTCAAGGCTGGGTGACAGAATGAGACCCTGCCTCAAAAAAAGAAAAAAAAAAAAAAAAAACAAAGGGCAGACTTTCGCCACGTTGCACAGGGTGGAGGGCAGTGGCTATTCACAGGCATGATCCTGGCACACTACAGCCTTGAACTCCTGGACTCAAGGATTCTCCCACTCTAGCCTCCTGAGTAGCTGGGACTATAGGTATCTGCCACCACTGCCTGGCTAGGTATTTGCCTTTTGGGAAGTGAAAAATTAGCTGTAGTTCTGTGTTGTTTATTATGATTTTTTTTTTAACATATTCTCATGGTGGATGAGTCTTATCCACACTGTGCCCTACTATATAGTTCTGGCTGACATAGGGTTTTAAGCCAGCTGACTTATCCATATCCCTTCAAATATCAGAATGCTTTGGCTTTCTATGAATCTGAGCTTCCTGTGGAAGTAGAGGGCAACCAAATAAAAAGTGAATGTCTTATTGAAATAAATACAAATGCCAAGAAGCTCTGGGTTCCAGGCCAGGCAGTGCTCTGCTTGGCATATGGACTAGGTTCTTAACCACACAAAGGAACATAAGCCAAGTTAAGATTTGAAGAGGCTCATGCCTGTAATCCCAGCACTTGGTGGGGCTGAGACGGGCAGATCACCCGAGGTCAGGAGTTCGAGACCAGCCTGGGCAACATGGTGAAACCCCATCTCTACTAAAAATACAAAAAGTTAACCTGGCATGGTGGCACACACCTGTAGTTCCAGCTACTCAGGAGGCTGAGATGAGAATTGCTTGAACCTGGGAGACAAAGGTTGCAGCGAGCCAAGATCATACTACTGCACCCCAGCCTGGGCAACAGAGTGAGACTCCGTCTAAAAAAAAAAAAAAGATTTGAAAAGACTGTGATCCAAGGAGCAATGAAACAGAGGTGATAATAGCCAAACAGGATGCGGCCATGAGATAATTCTAACCGTCACCACCGTGGGGATGGACAATGTGATGGACACGGAAAGCCCTGTCTCTAGGCACCTTATATTAGCCTCTCAAATATCTCCTTATTCAAATCATCAAAACTATAACTTTAACAGAGGAAGTTAATCTATCATTTAGAAGCAAGTGTTAACATTTTAGCCTTCAACCTGATCAGTGGGGTTGGTCAATATATTCCACCGAGTTATAGAAACAAATATAAACTATTATTTAAACATTTTAGATTACTAAGGAGAAGATCGCCCAGGCGTGGTGGCTCACGCCTGTAATCCCAGCACTTTGGGATGCCAAGGCAAGTGGATCACCTGAGGTCAGGAGTTCAAGACCAGCCTGACCAACACGGTGAAATGCCATCTCTACTAAAAATACAAAAGTTAGCTGGGCGTGGTGGCATGAGCCTGTAGTCCCAGCTTCTCAGGAGGCTGAGACAGGAGAATCGCTTAAACCCAGGAGGCGGAGGTTGCAGTGAGCCGAGATCATGCCACTGCATTCCAGTCTGGGGAACAGAGCGAGACTCCGTCTCAAAAAAAAAAGAGGGGTAGGGGAGGGGGAAATCACTGTAAAGTAAACTCTTAGGTATTCATCTTTGAAAGTATCTAAAAAACTCAAATCTTCTCTTCAAATCATCTAAGTCTAAATGACAGAATGGAATGAATAAAGATGTAATATGTTTTATGTGACTTAATGTTTTTTGAGGGATCTAGTGAATACTTTTGTTTAGTTTTGTTTATAATTAATAATTTGTAAATAATTTAGACACTGAAGAAGAATCAAAGAGAATGTATTTCTGTGTGTCTTTGTCTCTGGAGATGCACTTTATCCAAATATGGCATTATCTGAAAAATAAAAAATAAAAAGTATTTGTTATATAACTTATAATACATTTTATGGTTTTTAAAATAACCCTGGAGGGCAGGGTATTGTGTTTCAGATACAGGAAGTACGGTTTAGAAACACCAAATGGGCCGGGCGTGGTGGCTCACACCTGTAATCCCAGCACTCTGGGAGGCCGAGGCAGGTGGATCACCTGAGGTCAGGAATTTGAGGCCATCCTGGCCAACATGGTGAAACCCCATCTCTACTAAAAAAATACAAAAATTAGCTGGGCGTGGTGGCGCACACGTATAGTCCCAGCTACTCAGGAGGCTGAGGCAGGAGAATCGGTTGAACCCGGGAGGCAGAGCTCGCAGTGAGCCGAGATCACGTCACTGCACTCCAGCCTAGGCGACAAAGCGAGACTCTGTCTCAAAAAACAAACTAACTAACAAAAAAAAATTAGCCAGGTGTGTTGGCGCACACCTGTAATCCCAGCTACTCTGGAGGCTGAGGCAGGAGAATCGCTTGAACCCCGGCCAGCAGAGGTTGCAGTGAGCCAAGATCAGGCCACTGCACTATAGCTTGTGACAAAGTGACAGAGTGAGACTCAATAAATTAAAAAACAAAACAAAAAACACCAAATGGCTGGGCACAGTGGCTCATGCCTGTAATCCCAGCACTTTGGGAGGCTGAGGCAGGCAGATTGCTTGAGGTCAAGAGTTTGAGACCAACCTGGGCAACATGGCAAAACCCAGTCTCTATTTAAAAAATACAAAAGTTAGCCAGGGATGGTGGCACATGCCTATAGTCCTAGCTACTCAAGAGGCTGAGAGGTGGGAGGATCACTCGAGCCCAGGAGGTTGAGGATACAGTGAGCCATGATCACACCACTGCACTCCAGCCCCAGTGACAGAGCAAGACTCTGCCTCCTAAACAAAAAAAAAAAAAAAAAAAAAAAGTCAAATTACTAAAAGCATGATACTATGCTTTTAGTATAGTATCTTTATTTCATTGGGTAGACCCAGATAAACAAGTTTAAAAATAGTAAATGTCAGCCGGGTACAGTGGCTTACGCCTGTAATCCCAGCACTTAAACAGAGGCAAATGACAGAGGCAAAACTTGAACCCAGGTGTTTTTAATTCTATGTATTTAAATAAACTGCCCCTCTTTTGAGCTCCACATCTCCAAGCGGAAGATTGAAAAGAGGGCCTGGAAATCTCTAAAAGAACTTCTTTCCTAGTCTTCACGCCATTATTAATAGAAGCAAAGAGGAGCACCCAGAACTCCAAATACTCTAGGCGAAATCTGTAACATTCCTTCCCCTCAACACACAGGCCTCCCCACCAAGTTAGACCACCGCTAGGTTCGACCATCAGGACTAATCTCATTTTGTCCCTTGTCCCTGTTTACACTGGACTCCTCAAGGAACCCAGGAGTCCTGGGTCATCCCTCATGCCCTGGATAGTAATAGTAAGTTCTATGGGCAGCAATACACCCTCCATCCAACACTTCCTATCCCCCACCCTGCTGTTTTCTGTTTTCCCATAGCTCTTACCCATGTATCACTATCTGATCTGACATTTACTTTTTTTTTTTTTTGAGACGGAGTTTTGATCTTGTTGCCCAGGCTGTAGTGCAGTGGTGCAATCTCTGCTCACTGCAACCACCTCCTCCCGAGTTCAAGCGATTCTCCTGCCTCAGCCTCCAGAGTAGCTGGAATTACAGGCATGCACCACCATGCCCAGCTAATTTTTGTGGGATTTCATCATGTTTGTCAGGCTGGTCTTGAACTCCTGACTTCAGATGATCCACCCGCCTTTGCCTCCCAAAGTGCTGGGATTACAGGCATGAGCCACTGTACCTGGCTGACATTTACTATTTTTTAACTTGTTTATCCGGCTTTACCCAATTAAATGTAAGTTTTTTTTTTAAGAAATAGAGACGGGGCCTCTATATGCTGCCCACACTGGTCTCAAACTCCTGGGCTCAAGGGATCCTCCTGCCTCAGCCTACCAAAGTGTTAGGATTTCAGGCGTGAGCCAGCACACCAAAACCTAAGCTTTCCGAGGTAAAATTTTATTCATCACTGTATTGACAAGCACGTAGAAGAGTGCCTGACATAAAGTAAGCACTCACATGTATTTGTTGAAAGAATAAAGAGTAAATGAGTATTTCTTCCTCTCGCACAGGTATGCAAAGGAAAAGAATATAGTGCCTTCCAATTCTTATGGAATATGTCCAGCAAAATATACTGTATTTTTTTTTTTTCTTTTTTGATGGAGTCTCACTCTGTCACCCAGGCTGGAGTGCAATGACGCAATCTTACCTCATTGCAACCTCCACCTCCCGGGTTCGAGCAATTATCCTGCCTCAGCCTCCCAAGTAGCTGGGACTACAGGCATGTGCCACCATGCTTGGCTAATTTTTATATTTTTTAGTAGAGACGGGGTTTCACCACGTTGGTCAGGCTGGATAAATATACTGTATTATTATCCTCTTGCATTTCTAAAGATTATTCCACAGCAACCAACTAAGGTTGCTGCGAGAAACTCTTAAGTTTGTGAGCCACTGCCCAAGGACATAGCTATTGGTCTCGAGAGGAATGAGGTAAGTTCTACCACTACTTCTGGGAAAGTATATTCCATGTCCCAACATTTATTCAATCAGCCAGGAAACGTTTCCTGAGTTCCTAATTTGTGCCAGATACTGTTCTAGGGACTGAGGATAAAGTAGTGAAAAAAAGCAGATACCATCCCTGCCTTCAAGGAGCTTAGCCTTCATTAGGGAGTGATAAAACACTGTGGTAAAAAAGAAAGCTGGGTAAGGGATTGTAGAGTGTTGAGGAGTGCTGCTTAGATAGGGTGGTTTCTTTTGTTTATGTTTTATTTCAGTAGTTTTTGGGGTAAAGGTGGATTTTGGTTACATGGCTAAGTTCTTTAGCGGTGATTTCTGGGATTTTGGTGCACTCATCACCCGAGCAGTGTACATTGTACCCAATATGTAGTCTTTTATCCCTCGCCCCTCTTTTACCTTTCTTTCCCTTGGGGTTCCTAATGTCCATTATATCATTCTTATGCCTTTGCATCCTCATGACTTAGCTCCCACTTATAAGTGAGAACAGACAATATTTGGTTTTCCATTCCTGAGTCACTTCACTTAGAATAATGGTCTTCTGGCAGGGCACAGTGGCTCAAGCCTATAATCCCAGCACTTTGGGAGACTGAGGTGGGTGGATCATTTGAAGCCAGGAGTTGGAAACTGGCTTGGACAACATGGCAAAACCCCATCTCTACTAAACAAACAAACAAAAAACATAGCCAGGCGTGGTGGCAGGCAATCCCAGCTACTTGGGAGGCTGAAGCACTTGAACCCGGTGGGCAGAGGTTGCAGTGAGCTGAGATCACATCATTGCACTTCAGCCTGGGCGACAGAGAGACTCAGCTTTCACAGCATTGAAGAGAGTTTTAGGGCCTTGCTCTGGGTTAGGCTTTGGCTTAAGGAAATGTTGTGGCTGGGTTGATCGGTCCAGATCACTGAAACTTTCTCCCTATCGGCAATAAGGCTGTTTTGCTTTCTTATCATTTGTGTGTTCACTGAAGGAAATTTTTAATTTCCTTCAAGAGTTTTTCCTTTGCATTGATAATTTAGATAAATGATTGGCACAAGAGTCCTGGCTTTTGGCCTATCTTGGCTTTTGCCATGCCTTCCTCACTAAGCTTAACCATTTCTAGCTTTTGATTTAAAGTGAGATGTAATACTTCCTCCTTTCATCTCAGGTGATCTGCCCACCTCAGCCTCCCAAAATGCTAGGATTATAGGCATGAGCCACCATGCCCAGCCCTAGAGTTATTTTTGAATAAAACGAACACATGACTCTTACAGATGAACTCTAAACACAGTGGAGAATTTCAGCTTTCTACACCACACTGTATCACATGCTATTCCACTTCCTGAGAGCACTGGGCAAGGGTAAAGTCACAGCCACATCAAATAAGTGAAATCTCAAATGTGGTGATTCTTTTGTTTCTGATCTAAATTAGTAACTTGTTGGTTGTATTAGATATGGTTACACATCCCCTTCTCTTTTTTTCAAATAAATGAAAAAATGCTATCTCAGCTGCCTGCCTAGACTAAGAAACAAGTATTCACAATGAAGGTATTTATCAGCTCCCTTTCTTCCTTCTATAAAATAATACCACCACCATCACCACCATGCCATCCCCTGCCCCCAACAACCTTCCTCCATGTTTTTTTTTTTTTTTTTTTTTTTTTTTTTTTTTTTTATAAGGAGTCTTAGTTTGTTGCCCGGGCTGGAGTACACTGGAGTGATCTTGGCTCACTGCAACCTTCACCTCCAGTATTCAAGCAATTCTCCTGCCTCAGCCTCCCAAGTAGCTGGGACTAAAGGTGCCTGCTGCCATGCCCAGCTAAGTTTTGCATTTTTAGTAGAGACGGGGTTTCACCATGTTGGCCAGGCTGGTCTCAAACTCCTGACCTCAGGTGATTCGCCTGCCTCGGCCTCCCCAAGTGCTGGGATTAGAGGCGTGAGCCACTGTGCCCAGCCCCTCCACATTTTATTAGGGCTTTTTGTATGATGTTTATTATAAAAAGGATCTCCACTGCACCTCAATTTTGCACGTGAAATGTTTGTAAAGGCCAGAAAAGTTGATGAGATAGCAGGTTTCTGAAGTTTTTGTGGTCTATTGTAATTACTATAACAACTCTTATCAAAATGTGGTTCTCAGGCCATCGGCATCAGCATCACCTTAGTCTGCTGAGAATGCAGATTTCCAGGCACCTCCCTAGAGCCTACTGAATGAGATGGCTTGAAGCTGGGGCCTGGGACTCTATATGCATAAAAAAATGAGAGTCTCTGGTCTATAATACATCTTACAATCCACTAGCCTGTTTAATGACACTTTTACCTTCAAACAGATTGTCTTTATGCTATACCAGGGCAATACTCAGGTACCTCTTTAAATCCCAGAAATTATTCCCAATTCTTAGGAATACCTACAAATCCTTCCTATAAATTGGTTAAGAATCATATCATAGGCCAGGTGTGGTGGCTCACGCCTGTAATCCCAGCACTTTGAGAGGCCAAGGCGGGCAGATTACCTGAGGTCTGGAGTTCAAGACCAGCCTGACCAACATGAAGAAACCCCGTTTCTATTAAAAATATAAAAAAATCAGTCAGATGTGGTGGTGCATGCCTGTAACCCCAGCTACTTGAGAGGCTGAGGCAGGAGAATTGCTTGAACCCGGGAGATGGAGGTTGCGATAAGATGAGACCGTGCCATTGCACTCCAGCCTGGGCAGCAAGAGCAAAAAACTGTCTCAAAAAAAAAAAAAAAAAAAAGAGTCCTATCATAGGCTGGGTGTGGTGGCTCATGCCTGTAATCCCAGTGCTTTTGGAGGCCAAGGTGGGTGGATCACCTGAGGTCAGGAGTTTGAGACCAGCCTGGCCAACAAGGTGAAACCCCGTCTCTACTAAAAAATACAAAAAAATTAGCCAGGCGTGGTGGCAGGCGCCTGTATTCCTACCTACCTGGGAGGCTGAGGCAGAAGAATCGCTTGAACCCGTGAGGTGGAGTTTGCAGTGAGCCGAGATGGTGCCATTGCGCTCCAGCCTGGGCGACAAGAGCAAAACTCCGTTTCAAAAAAAAAAAAAATTCCTATCATAACTTCTTACTTTTTGGTGGAAAGTGCTTTCTCTCCATGTGAGCAAGGAGACTCAGCTTGACCCAGGAGCTCCTGCCACTGTCGGGAATAGGCTCTTTGGTTGTGGTATGAGTAAAGGACTGACAGGCACCCGGGAAGTGCCTCTTTTGAACTCTCAGTAAGCTGACTTGATTGCTTCGTTCCACCAAGCAGTTGGATTCACGTTTTTTGTTTATCTCCTCCAGGAGATGTTGTTTGCTTACTCCATGTTTTTTAATTATTTCAATGGTTCTGTTTATAGATGCCATTATGCTCACAAACCAATTGTCAAGCGATTCTTGCTGTCCTACAAACAAAAGAAAAAATACTTTTGAATGTCTTTTTGACTCAGAAGCCAGTATTCACAATCACGTTGACCAGTTTCTCTTTTTTCCTTCTATACAATAACACCACTACCACCACCAAGCCCCCCACCCCACACTTCACTTTTTTATGTACTTATTTTTTTAGACAGGGTCTTGCTGTCTCTCCCAGGCTGGCACGCAGTGGCATGATCTCAGCTCACTGCAACTCCTACCTTCCAGATTCAAGTGATTCTTGTGCCTCAGCCTCCTAAGTAGCTGGAATTACAGGCGTGCAAAACCATGCCTGGCTAATTTTTCTGTTTTCAGTAGGGATGGGGTTTCACCATGTTGGCCAGGCTGGTCTCGAACTCCTGGTCTCAGGTGATTCGCCTACCTCAGTTTCCCAAAGTGCTGGGATTACAGCCACCATGCCCGGTCAGCACACCTCATTTTTTTTTTTTTGGAGACGGAGTCTCACTCTGTCACCCAGGCTGGAGTGCAGTGGCTTAATCTCAGCTCACTGCAATCTCCGCCTCCTGGGTTCAAGCAATTCTCCTGCCTCAGCTTCCTAAGTAGCTGGGATTACAGGCATGCACCACCACGCCCAGCTACTTTTTTTTTGTATTTTTAGTAAAGACGGGGTTTCACCATATCGGCCAGGTTGGTCTCGAACTCCTGAACTTGTGATCCACCTGCCTCGGCCTCCCAAAGTGCTGGGATTACAGGCATAAGCCACTGCACCCGGCCACACCTCACTTTTTATTATTGTTTCTTAAGGGTTTAATTTTTTGTATTTTAGGTTTTCTTCAGGGGAAACAAAGGTTAAAAAGATATGGTAAGAGGATATATTATTGTTTTGAAAATTATACTATGCATTGTTTTTTGCTTTTAGAAGCATTTATTATTTCTTCTGATTATAAAAATAATACATGTTTATTACATATATTAATAATGTAATAGATAAATAATACATGTTTAATACATGATTATAAAAAATAATACGTATTCATGGTAGATAATTAGAAAATACAGAAAAACATAAAGTAGAAAAGTTAAAATTACTCTTTTTCCAGAGACATCCATTAATATTTTGGGTATTACTTTCCCAATAAGTATCCAAAGGGATTTTATTTTTAAAAAGTGGTGGCCAGGCACTGTGGCTCATGCCTATAATCCCAGCATGTTGGGAGGCCGAGGCGGACAGATGACGAGGTCAGGAGTTCAAGACCAGCCTGGCCAACATAGTGAAACCCCGTCTATACTGAAAATACAAAAAATTAGCTGGGCATGGTGGCAGGCACCTGTAATCCCAGCTACTCGGGAGGCTAAGGCATGAGAATCGCTTGAACTCAGGAGGCAGAGGTTGCAGTGAGCCGAGATCATGCCATTGCACTCCAGCCGGTGTGACAGTGTGAGACTCCGTCTCAAAAAAAAAAAAGTGGCCGGGCGCGGTGGCTCACGCCTGTAATCCCAGGACTTTGGGAGGCCGAGGTGGGCGGATCACAAGGTCAGGAGATCGAGACCACAGTGAAACCCTGTCTCTACTAAAAAAAAAAAAAAAAAAAACTTAGCTGGGCACGGTGGCGGGCGCCTGTAGTCCCAGCTACTAGGGAAGCTGAGGCAGGAGAATGGTGTGAACCCGGGAGGCGGAGCTTGCAGTGAGCCAAGATCGCGCCACTGCAGTCCAGCCTGGGCAACAGAGCGAGACTCTGTCTCAAAAAAAAAAAAAAAAGTGACCAGGCACAGTAGCTCATGCCTATAATCCCAACACTTTGGAAGGCTGAGGTGGGAACATCACTTAAGCCTGGGAGGTGAAGGTTGCAGTGAGCTGAGATTGTGCCATTGCACTCCAGCCTGGGTGACAGAGCAAGATTTGGAAAGAGAGAGAAATATTCAGAACTGATAAATGATATAGTTAACAGTCTCAAGAGCTCAAACAATAGCAGTCAGGATTTTTAAAAAGCCCACGCTGAGATTACAGTGAATTTAAAAAGAAAAGAAAATCTTAAAAGCAACCAGAGAATAAAAGAAGGGGCAATTGAACCAACAGCTGACTCCTCAACAAGCAAAAATATAAGCCAGAAGACGAAGAAATGGGGCCGGGTGTGGTGGCTCACACCCGTAATCCCAGCACTTTGGGAAGTCGACGTGGGTGGGTCACCTGAGGTCAGGAGTTCGAGACCAACCTGGCCAACATGGTGAAACCCTGTGTCTACTAAAAATACAAAAAAATTAGCTGAGCATGGTGGTATGCACTTGTAATCCCAGCTACTCAGGAGGCGGAGGCAGGAGAATTGTTTGAACCCGGGAGGCAGAGGTTGTAGTGAGTTAATATCATGCTACTGCACTTCAGCTTGGGCAGCTGAGCAGGACTCTGTCTCAAAAAAAAAAAAAAAAAAATTACATTCATTATCATCAGTCACTAGGAAAGTGTAAATCAATACTACAATGAGATATCACTACATACCACTAGAATGACTGAAATGAAAAAGATTGACCAAACCATGTGTTAGCAAAGATATGGAGGACCTGGAATTCTCATATGCTGCTAGTGAGAATGTAAAATGGAACAATGTCTTTGGAAAATAATCATGCAGCTTCTGAAAAAGTTAAATATACTCCTATTATTTGATCCATTCCTAGGTATTTACCCTAGAGCAATGAAATTCTCCACACACATGCATAAAGAAATGTATCAGTACATATGAAAACTAACACATTAATTTCATCACAGCTTCCTAAAAAACTTTTTTTTTTTTTTTACACAGCTTTATTTTATTTATTTATTTTGAGACAGGGTCTCTTTCTGTCACCCAGGCTAGAATGAAGTGGTGTGACCATGGCTCACTGTATCCTCAACCTCCCAGGCTCAAGTCGTCTTCCCACCTCAGCCTCCCAAGTAGCTGGGATACAGGCGCAGGCCACCACACCTGGCTATTTTGTTTTATTTTCATAGAGATGAGGTCTCATTATGTTCCAAAGGCTGGTCTTGAATTCCTGGGCTCAAGGGATCCTCATGCCTTGGCCTCCCAGAGTACTGAGATTACAGGTGTGAGCAGAGCCACCAGGCCCAACCCAAAGCTTTATTTTCATGAGCCAAAAAGTTCTAACTGTCCATCAACAGCAGAACAAATAAATTGTGGTATATGTACACAATGGACACTGAGTTATAAAATATATTTATATATATATAGTATGTATATAATATATTCCTTTTATCTGAGATGCTAATTCATCAATATATATATTTTGAGTTGTGTTCATATATTGTTGATAAACACAATATTATGGCTGAATCTCTAAATAACTAGGCTGAGTTAAAAAAAAAAAAAAGCCAGACAAATCAGAATGTATAGTGTATGATTTCATGCATATAAACTCTAGGAAATATTAGGCTAGGCATGGTGGCTCACACCTGTAATCCCAGCACTTTGGAAAGCTGAGGAATGAGGACTGCTTGAGCTCAGGAGTTCAAGACCAGACTAAGCAACACAATAGGACCTCGTCTCTACAAAAAATTCAAGAACTTAACTACGTGTGGTGGCACCTGCCTGTAATCCTAGCTATTCAGGAGGGGGTACAAACAACAAACAAACAAACAAAATTAATTTTAATTTTAAATTCTTTTGTTTTTATTTTGTGTTTTTTTTTGAGACGGAGTCTTGCTCTGCCACCCAGGCTGGAGTACAGGTTCAAGCGATTCTCATGCCTCAGCCTCCCAAAGTAGCTGGGATTACAGAGGCGCGCCACTATGCCCAACTAATTCTTGTACAGGTGTGAGCCACCGCGCTCACCTGTTTTTGTTTTGTTTTGTTTTGTTTTGTTTGAGACAGTCTCACTCTGTCACCCAGGCTGGAGTGCAGTGGTGCAATCTTGGCTCACGCAGGCTCCGCCTCCCAGGTTCATGCCATTCTCCTGCCTCAGCCTCCCGAATAGCTGGGACTACAGGCGCCAGCCACCACGCCTGGCTAATTTTTTGTATTTTGAGTAGAGAGGGGGTTTTACCGTGTTAGCCAGGATGGTCTCGATCTCCTGACCTCGTGATCCGCCCGTCTCGGCCTCCCAAAGTGCTGGGATTACAGGCTTGAGCCACGGTGCCAGCCCTGTGCTCGCCTTTCAAATTCTTTTTTATTATTATTATTATTTTTTTATTTTTTTGAGACAGAATCTCGCTCTGTTTCCAGGATGGAGTCCAGTGGAGTGATATCGCCTCACTGTAAGCCCCGACTCCCTGGTTCATGTGATTCTCCTGCCTCAGCCTCCCCAGTAGCTGGGATTACAGGCATGCACCACCACACCCAGCTAATGTTTGTAAGTCCTTTTAAATTCTTTTGGAGTGGGAGACACCATCTTTTTTTTTTCTTTTTGAGATGGGGGCCTCATTCTGTCACCCAGGCTGGAATCCAGTGGCATGATCTTGGCTCACTGCAACCTCTGCCTCCTGGGCTCAAGTGATCATCCATCTTCAGCCTCCTGAGTGGCTGGGACTACCACAGGCGTGCACCGCCATGCCCAGCTAATTTTTTTGTACTTTTGGTAGAGACAGGGTTTCACCACGTTGCCCAGGCTGGGCTGAAACTCCTAAGCTCAAGCGATCTACCCACCTCAGCTTTTCAAAGTGCTGGGATTACGGGTATGAGCCACTGTGCCTGACATTAATTATTCTTTTTATTGCTAGACTTTAGGTTGTTTTCAGTTTATTTTTATAATAACGCTTTGAAACACATTGAAGTGACAGAAATCACACAAACACACATTGTTTTAGGAAAGCTACCAGAGCCATCAATTTTCCTTCCTAAATAAGTAAAGAAGAGAGGCACCTTTTTTTTTTTTTTCTTTTGAGAAGGAGTCTTGCTCTGTCACCCAGGCTGGGCATCACTCCATCTCAAAAAAAAAAATAAAATAATAAAATATAAAAAGGTCAGTTTGTCAATTGCCTGTTTTTGTTTGTTAGTTTTGAAATGGAGTCTCACTCTGTCACCCAGGCTGGAGTGCAATGGCGCAATCTTGGCTCACTGCAACCTCTGCCTCCTGGTTCAAGTGATTTTCGTGCTTCAGCCTCCTGAGTAGCTGGGACTACAGGTGTGCACCACCATGCCCAGCTAATTTTTTGTATTTTTACTAGAGAGGGGGTTTCACCATGTTGGCCAGGCTGGTTTTGAATTCCTGACCTCAAGTGATCTGCCTGCCTTGACCTCCCAAAGTGCTGGGATTACAGGCGTAAGCCATCACCCCTGGCTTGAGTTAATTTATATTTTGTTAAAAGTCCATTTTAGGCCGGGTGCGGTGGCTCATGCCTGTAATCCCAGCACTTTGGGAGGCCAAGGTCAGGGGTTTGAGATCAGCCTGGCCAACACGGTGAAACCCGGTCTCTACTAAAAATACAAAAATTAGCCAGGTGTGGTGGCAGGCACCTGTAATCCCAGCTACTCAGGAGGCTGAAGCAGGAGAATCACTTGAACCCAGGAGGCAAGAGGTTGCAGTGAGCTGAGATTTCGCCATTGCACTCCAGCCTGGGGAACAAGAGTGAGACTTGGTTTCAAAAAATAAAAATAAAATAAAAGCCCATTTTATAGGTGAACTGCAAATAAAACATCGATGCCTTAGTTAAAAGTTCACCATGAAGATCGCAAAATTCAAACTCTTATTACAAGCTGCCTGACAACTGGAGCTAAATAAAACAAAATAGACACAGTAAGAGTCTAGTGGTACAAACATATTTTTTAAGTAAAAAAGATTTGATTAATATTTTACCTGTGCTGCCTCCTAACTGTATGATCTTGTTTAAGTTACTTACCTTCTCTGGGCCTCAGTTTCCTTATGTGTTAAATGAAAATAATATCCAGGCCAGGCATGGTGGCTCACGCCTGTAATCCCAACACTTTGGGAGGTCTAGGCAGGTGATCACCTGAAGTCGGGAGTTCAAAGCCAGACTGGCAACATGGTAAAATCCCACCTCGGCCAGGCACGGTGGCTCATGCCTGTAATCGCAGCACTTTGGGAGGCCAAGGCAGGCATACCACTAGGTCAGGAGATCGAGACCATCCTGGCTAACATGGTGAAACCCCATCTCTACTAAAGATACCAAAAAAAAAATTAGCCAGGCGTGGTGGTGGGCACCTGTAGTCCCAGCTACTCCAGAGGCTAAGGCAGGAGAATGGCGTGAACCCAGGGGGCAGAGCTTGCAGTGGGTTGCGATCACATCACTGCACTCCAGCCTGGGTGGCAGAGCAAGACTCTGTCTCAAAAAAAAAAAAAAAAAAGCCATCTCTACTGAAAAAAAAAAAATCACAAAATTAGCCGGTGCAGTGGCACATGCCTGTAATCCCAGCTACTCCAGAGGCTGAGGCAGGAGAATTGCTTGAACCCTGGAGGCAGAGGTTGTGGTGAGCCAAGACCATGCCATTGCACTCCAGCCTGGACAACAAAAGCAACACTCCATCTCAAAAAAAAAAAAAGAAAATAATATCAAACTCACAGAGTGTCATAAGGACTAAATGAGCTAATAAATATCAAGAGCTTAATACAACCAACCCTCAGTAAGTGGTAACTTTATCATATTAAATAGGCACTTTGAAAAAAGTTTTGTTCAATTCGATAAGTAAATAATTTAGTATTTTCTTTTCTCCCCAGTTTCTAATCTTATTTACTTGCTGTGTGACTAGAATTGGCTACATAATTTGTAGGGTCCAGTGAAAATAAAAATTCTGGACCCTTTATTAACAAACAATGGAGACGTTCAAGGTAATGACAGTAAAACTTTAAGCCAATTGTGAGACCCTTCTGAACAAAGGGCCCTATGTGCCTGTTTGGGTCTCAAGCCTGTGAAACTGGTCCTGTGTGTGACATAGGAACAGGCCAATTTCAACTGCTAATGTATTCAATTTTACAATCTCTTAAGTGGAGAAAGTAATATGTTTAACTCATGACTTTGAAAGGTCTGGTCCAAAAACCAGACAAGTCTTAACAGGTTAGTTCAGGATCTGCACCTTATCAACCAAATTGTCTTGCCTATCCACCCCATAGTGCCAAACCCATATACTCTCCTATCCTCAATACCTCCCTCCACAACCCATTATTCTGTTCTAGATAAACCTAGCTGACCCCATAAATCCTAAATCCTTTCCCCACTCCCCTTTCCATTCCTTAAAAAACAGCCCTAAAAGCTGCTCCCACACTAGCTCTCCCTAACTCATCCCAACTTTTTCATTACACACAGCCGAAGTGCAGGGCTGTGTGGTCGGACTTCTTACACAAAAGCGGGGAGCACGCCCTGTGGCCTTTCTGTCCAAACAACTAGACCTTACTGTTTTAGCCTAGCCCTCATGTCTGCATGCAGCGGGGTGGCTGCTGCTTTACTACTTTTAGAGGCCCTCAAAATCACAAGCTATGCTCCACTTACTCTCTACAGTTCCCATAACTTTCAAAATCTATTTTCTCCTCACATTTTGATGCATCATACTTTCTGCCCCCAGCTCCTTCAGCTATACTCACTCTTTGTTGAGTCTCCCACAGTTAACCATTGTTCCTGGCCTGGACTTCAATCTGGCCTCCCACATTATTCCTGATCCACACCTGACCCCCATGACGTTCTCTCTGATCACCTGACATTCCTCCATTTTCCCCATATTTCCTTCTTTCCTGTTCCCTCACCCTGATCACACTTGGTTTATTGATGGCAGTTCCACCAGGCCTAATTGCCACTTACCAGCAAGGCAGGCTATGCTATAGTATCTTTCCACATCTATCCACTGAGGCTACTTCTCTGCCCCCCCTCACTACCTCTCAGCAAGCCAAACTATTGCCTTAACTCGGCCCTTCACTCTTGCAAAGGACTACACATCAATATTTATACTGACTCTAAAATGCCTTTCCATATTCCTTGCACCACCATGCTGTGATATGGGCTGAAAGAGTGTTTCCTCACTATGCCAAGGGTCCTCCATCATTAATGCCTCTGAATAAAAAACTCTTCTCAAGGCTGCTTCACTTCCAAAGGAAGCTGAAGTCATTCACTGCAAGGGCCATCAAAAGGCATCAGATTCCATTGCTCAGGGCAATGCTTATGCTGATAAGGTAGCTAAAGAAGCAGCTAGCATTCCAACTTCTGTCCCTCAGGGTCAGTTTTTCTCCTTATCGGTCACTCCCACCTACTCCCCCACTGAAACTTCCACCTATCAATCTCTTCCCACAAAAGACAAATGGTTCTTGGACCAAGGAAAATATCTCCTTCAAGTCTCATAGGCTCATTCTATTCTGTCATCATTTCATAACCTCTTCCATGTAGGTTACAAGCCCACTAGCCTGTCTCTTAGAATCTCTCATTTCCTTTCCATCTTGAAAATCTATCCTCAAGAAAATAATTTCTTGGTGTTCCATCTATTATTCTACTACCCCTCAGGGATTGTTCAGGACCCCTCCCTTCCCTACACATCAAGCTCAGGGATTTGCCCCCTCTCAGGACTGGCAAATTGACTTTACTCACATGCCCCGAGTCAGGAAACTAAAATACCTCTTGGTCTAGGTAGGCACTTTCACTGGATGGTAGAGGCCTTTCCCACAGGGTCTGAGAAGGCCACCTCAGTCATTTCTTCCCTTCTGTCAGACATAATTCCTTGGTTTGGCCTTCCCACCTATATACAGGCTGACAACAGATGGCCTTTATTAGTCAAATCACCCAAGCAGTTTCTCAGGCTCTTGGTATTTAGTGGCTCCTGGTTTTTACCTCAAATCGCCACCCTTAAGTCTCTCTTGAAGTGGATAGAAGATCTTCAGGGGCAAGGTACGCTCCATACTTTCACCCTGATGAAGTCCTATTCTTTACTTTTATACTCACTCTTATTCTGGTTCCCATTCTTATGCCACCCTCTACCTCTCCCCAGCTTTCTCCACCATACTATCAATCTCACTGTCTCCTAGCTGTTTCTAATCTTTCTTTAACAAACAACTGCTGGCTTTGCATTTCTCTTTCCTCCAAAATCTCTGAGGCCTCGACTTACTCACTGCTAAAAAAAGAGGAATCTGTATATTTTTTAATAGAGAGTGTTGTTTTTACCTAAATTAATCTGGCCTGGTATGTGACAACATAAAAAAACTCAAGTATAGAGCCCAAAAACTTGCCAACCAAGCAAATAATTATGCTGAACCCCCTTGGGCACTCCCTAACTGGATGTCCTGGGTCCTCCCAATTCTTAGTCCTTCAATATCTATTTTTCTCCTTCTCTTATTTGAATCTTGTGTCTTCCTTCCATTTAGTTTCTCAGTTCATATAAAACCACATCCAGGCCATCACCAATCATTCTATACAACAAATACTCCTTTTAGCAAGCCCACAATATCACCCCTTATCCCAAAATCTTTCTTCAGTTTAATCTCTCTCACTCTAGGTTCCCACGCTGCCCCTTATCCCAGTTGAAACAGCCCTGAGAAACATCGCCCATTATCTTGCCATACCACCCCCAAAAATTTTTGTTGCCTCAACACTTCACCACTATTTTGTTTTGTTTTCTTTTTTCTTTTCTTTTTTTTTTTTTGAGATGGAGTCACGCTCTGTTGCCCAGGCTGGAGTGCAGTGGCCGGATCTCAGCTCACTGCAAGCTCCGCTTCCCGGGTTTACACCATTCTCCTGCCTCAGCCTCCTGAGTAGCTGGGACTACAGGCGCCTGCCACCACGCCCGGCTAGTTTTTTTGTATTTTTTAGTAGAGACGGGGTTTCACCATGTAAGCCAGGATGGTCTCGATCTCCCGACCTCGTGATCCGCCCGTCTCGGCCTCCCAAAGTGCTGGGATTACAGGCGTGAGCCACCGTGCCCAGCCTTGTTTTTCTTATTAACATAGGAAGACAGGAATGTCAGGCCTCGGAGCCCAAACTAAGCCATCATATCCCCTGTGACCTGCACGTGTACATCCACATGGCCTGAAGCAACTGAAGATCCACAAAAAAGAAGTGAAAATAGCCTTAACTGATGACATTCCACCATTGTGATTTGTTCCTGCCCCATCCTGATAGGATATATTTTCCCCCGCCCTTAAAAAGGTACTTTGTAATATCCTCCCCACCCTTAAGAATGTACTCTGTCCACCTATCCTAAACCTATAAGAACTAATGAAAATCCCACCACCCTTTGCTGACTCCTTTTTCGGATTCAGCCCGCCTGCACCCAGGTGAAATAAACAGTCTTGCTGCTCACACAAAGCCTGGTTGGCAGTCTCTTCACACGGATGTGCGTGACAAAAGGGGCTTTGAAGAGCTGCCCAAAATAGCTAGTTGGGAGAGCATTAGACGGAAAGGGGCTTTGAAACTGTTTTTTCTTTTCTTTTCTTTTTTCATTTTTTGAGACAAGGTCTCACTCTGTCACCCAGGCTGGAGTGCTATGAGTGACTTGATTACAGCTCACTGCAGCCTCAACCTCCTGGGCTCAGGGGATCCCCCCCACCTCAGCCTTCCAAGTAGCTGGAACTACAGACACACACCACCATGCCTGGCTAATTTTTGTATTTTTTGTAGAGATGTGGTTTCACCATGTTGCCCAGGCTGGTCTTGAACTCCTGGGGTCAAGTGATCCTCCTGCCTCAGCCTCCCAAAGTGCTGGGATTACAAACGTAACTGTGCCCAGCCCAGGTTTTGAAAATAATAAACATGTATATACTGTAGACCCTCATTATTCATTGATTACATATTTGCAAATGTGGCTACTCCGTAAAACGTATTTGTTACCCCAAATAGCACTAGTAGCACTAGCCTGGGAAAAAGATCAAAAGTATGGTTTCTATTGAATCCATATTGCTTTTGTGCCATCGTAAAGTCAAACAATTGTATGTCAAACCATTGTGAGTGGGGGGCCAGCTGTATTCTTTCTAGGAGCAATGGTTCACTATTTGCTAATTTAATGTTTGTGGCAACTTTATAGAATATATGATATATATATATAATATAAATGTTATGTATATTTATATGTAAATACATTATATATACTTATATATAAATACATTATATCTATTTATATATAAATACATTATATCTATATATGATACATTATATCTATTTATATA
>NW_016814760.1:998978-1001890 GCF_001698545.2 Rhinopithecus bieti | reverse complement strand
TATATAATATATAATTATATATTATATATTTATACATTATATTATATATTTATGTTATATATATAAATATATAATAATGAGAATTGACTGTATGAGAAAATACATTACTATTTCTACAGGTATATTATTATAAATTACCTTTAATATACTAACATACAGCAACCCAAAGCGTGTTTCAAGTCCACTGGTGTGGATTAGCCCACTGGGATGCTGCCTTGGTAATGGAATATTCTGATCAGTGACATTCCAAATTTGTTCTATTCATAGAAGCCTGGTTAAGAGAGATTCTGGAGTCAGAGAGATCATTTACTTACCAGCCAGGTGACCTTGGATAAATATAAATTACTTAATCCTCTTTTTTTTTTTAATTTGGAGACAGGGTCTTGCTGTGTCACCCAGGCTGGAGTGCAGTGGTGCAATCACAGTTTCATTATGTCAGCCAGGCTGCTCTTGAACTCCTGGGATCAAGCGATTTCTCTGCCTTGGCCTTCCAAAATGCTGGGATTACAGGTGTGCATCACCAGGCCCAGCCATTCGACCCTCATAATATTGGTTTCATCTCCTGTAAAATGGGTCTAAAGATATTGCTTTCGCCAAGCTGTGTGTTTGTTTGTGTGGTAAGTGATGAGGAGGGAGTTGAGATTAAATTAGGAATGCATGTAAAGCTTTTTGCATTGTGCCTGGCATGAATTTATTACACGCACTGATATGTTTTCAGCACATACTCTGCTTGGTGCTGTTGTGGATACTGGGGACAAACAGGTCCTTGCCCCCATGAAGAAGAGTTCTAATCTAAAGATTCATTGTAAGTACTCAGTAAGTGGTAGCTACTTTATTGGTTTTATTAAAACTTTATATTTTACATGGGGAATTTGTTGTCATTGTTTATTTTTGTTTTATTTTGGTTTTCGAGATGGAGTTTCACTCTTGTCACCCAGGCTGAAATGCAGTGGCACGGTCTTGGCTTATTGCAAGCTCCACCTCCCCGGTTCAAGTGATTCTCCTGTCTCAGCCTCCTGAGTAGCTGGGATTACAGGCATGCACCACCACATCTGGCTAATTTTCTATTTTTAGTAGAAATGGGGTTTCACCAAGTTAGCCAGGCTGGTCTGGAACTCCTGACTTCAGGTGATCGGCCTACCTTGGCCTCCCTGGCCTGTTTTGTTTTTCAAGACATGCTCTCACTCCATCGGACAGGCTAGAGTTCTGTGGTGTGATTGAGGCTTACTGCAACCTCAACCTCCTGCACTCAGGTGATCCTCTCACCTCTGCCTCCTGAGTAGCTGGGACTATAAGCGTGGATCACCACAACTGGCTAATTTTTAAATTTCTCATACAGACGGGGTTTTGCCATATCGCCCAGGCTACATGGAAAGTTATTTTATTCATATATTTCTTTTCTAAGAAGAGGAGGTCTCCAGTGTTTGGTTTTCTTTTTTTTTTTTTTTTTTTTTTTTTTTTTTTTTTTAATCTTCAGGTCACTCTGGAATGTTTCCAATGTGGAGGAAGGGGGCAAGGCAAAACTAACTGACTAACTCACTACATGGAGGAACAACTCAAGAAACAAGCTGACTCAAGAAATTACAGATCATTTATAGAGCCATTGCTGCCTTCAAAGGTGGGCAGTGCATTTTTAAAAACACATTTATTTATTTATTTATTTTGGTGGCAAGGTCTTGCTCTGTTGCCCAGGCTCCAGTGCAGTGGCATGATCTTGGCTCATTGCAACCTCTGCCTCCAGGGTTCAAGCCATTCTCCCACCTCAGCCTCCCGAGTAGCTGGAAGAATAGGTTTGTGTCACCAGGCCCCGTGAATTTTTGTATTTTTTGTAAAGACAGGGTCTCACTATGTTACCCAGGCTTGTCTCGAACTCCTGAGCTCAAGCTATCCTCCTGCTCAGTCTTCCAAAGTGCTGGGATTACAGGCCTGAGCCATAGCTCCCAGTCAACACATTTATTTACTTTTAGGAAATACAGTATAGTTCAACATAGTTCACATGTACCTGCTTTCACTACATCTTGAGAGATTCAGGAAAGTTCTTGCTAATAATAAGGCCCAGCATGGAACTAGGATGTACTTTGCATTTGTATAACCCAGGTGGAAGAGCACACTTAGGCTAAAGAAACAAACAAAAAAACCCACAAAAAAACAACAGGGCCCAGCCAGGGTGGAGGTACTTTAAGGCAACAAGAGAGGGAGGAAGGGGCTTCTGAGAAGCAGGGAAGAAAAAAAACTTCAGAAATAAGTGTTAGAGGCCTGTTGCAGTGCCTCACTAATTCCAGCACTTCGGGAGGGTAAGGCAGACAGATCACTTGAGGTCAGGAGTTCGAGACCAGCCTGGCCAACATGGCGAAACCCCATCTATACAAAAAACACAAAAATTTGCCGGGCATGGTTGCATGCGCCTGTAATCCCAGCTATTTGGGAGGTGGAAGTGGGAGGTTGAATCTGTTTAGTAAATGGGGGCTTAGAATATTTCATTTTTGGTTTACAAGGGCTTGAGTTCTCCTTGTGGCCTGTCTCCATATGGAATTTCCTCTAATTACAGTTTTCAGGAGCTATTTGATTTCTCAACTCTAAGCATACAAACCCCTTAAGACTCCTCTGTAGAGAAAGGTTGGGTTACCCATAAAGGGAAGCCTATCAGACTAACAGCAGATCTCTCGGCAGAAACTCTACAAGCCAGAAGAGAGTAGGGGCCAATAGTCAACATTCTTAAAGAAAAGAATTTTCAACCCAGAATTTCATATCCAGCCAAACCAAGTTTCATAAGTGAAGGAGAAATAAAATCCTTTACAGACAAGCAAATGCTTAGAGATTTTGTCACCACCAGGCCTGCCCTACAAGAGACCCTGAAGGAAGCACTAAACATGGAAAAGAACAACCGGTATCAGCCATTGCAAAAACATGCC
>NW_016814760.1:992634-996283 GCF_001698545.2 Rhinopithecus bieti | reverse complement strand
TCAGGAAACAACAGGTGCTGGAGAGGATGTGGAGAAATAGGAACACTTTTACACTGTTGGTGGGATTGTAAACTAGTTCAACCATTATGGAAAACAGTATGGCGATTCCTCAAGGATCTAGAACTAGATGTACCATATGACCCAGCCATCCCATTACTGGGTATATACCCAAAGGATTATAAATCATGCTGCTATAAAGACACATGCACACGTATGTTTATTGCGGCACTATTCACAATAGCAAAGACTTGGAATCAACCCAAATGTCCATCAGTGACAGGCTGGATTAAGAAAATGTGGCACACACACACCATGGAATACAATGCAGCCATAAAAAAGGATGAGTTTGTGTCCTTTGTAGGGACATGGATGCAGCTGGAAACCATCATTCTCAGCAAACTATCGCAAGAACAGAAAACCAAACACCGCATGTTCTCACTCATAGGTGGGAATTGAACAATGAGATCGCTTGGACACGGGAAGGAGAACATCACACACCGGGGCCTATTGTGGGGACGGGAGAAGGGGGAGGGATGGCATTGGGAGTTATACCTGATGTAAATGATGAGTCGATGGGTGCTGACGAGTTGAGGAGTGCAGCACACCAACATGGCACATGTATACATATGTAACAAACCTGCACGTTGTGCACATGTACCCTAGAACTTAAAATACAAGAAAAAAAAAGACTCCTTTGTAGTATATGCTCTGGACGGGGCCAGGGCTGGGAAGGAGGTCTATTTTTTTTTAATTTTTTTTGACTCAATTCTTTCATCAGAGTTTCAGTGAGTTCCAAAGTAGTGAATGAAGAGGAAACATGTGAAGCAGTTGCACAGTTTTTTCAGAGTAAATCTGGAAATGAAGATATTAGTTCCTACAGGTGGGAGGGGTAAGCAGAGGTAGATTTACCATTAAGTTAGTATGAGGGTCTCTGAAGGCTTGTATCTCTCTCTACCTCTTTTTTTTTTTTTTTTTTTTTAAAGATAAGGCCTCACTCTGTTGCCTAGGATGGAGTAATGTGATCTCAGTGGCGTGATCTCAGCTTATTGTAGCCTTGACCTCCTGGGCTCAAGCGATCCTCCCACCTCAGCCTCTCAGGTAGCTAGGACTACAGGTATGTGCCACCACACCCAGCTAAATTCTGTATTTTTTTGGTAGAGAAGGGGTTTCGCCACGTTGCCCAGGTTGGTCTTGAACTCCTGAGCTCAGGCAATGCACCTGCCCCGGTCTTCCAAAGTGCTGGGATTACAGGCGTAAGCCACCACACCCAACCTCATTTTAAATTTTAATTTTGATGTTAGTTTCTTAAATAACACCTCCATCCCCAAATTAAGCCTTTAGGCTCTAAAAACCTGGATCAATTCTGGATATGGGAAGTGGGGTTGAAGAGAGATAGTACGTTTCAATCCATTCAAATTAAGCAATTAAAAATTGTAAAAGAAAGTGACAGTTTTAAAATTGCTAGTACTGGCTGGCTAATTTTGTATTTTTAGTAGAGACAGGGGTTCACCATGTTGGTCAGGCTGGTGTTGAACTCCTGACCTCAGGTGATCCATCAGCCTCGGCCTCCCAAAGTGCTGGGATTACAGCTGTTAGCCACCTTGGCCAGCCTGAATCTCGTGATCTTTAAAGCCAACATGTCAACTAGCTAATGTGATAAATTAAATAATGCCCAAAGGAATAAGAACCAGATGTAACATGGAAAATTTAGTTGTGATTTGACATTGGTTATATTTAAACCACGCAACAGGTAAATTTTAAGCAGACATGAAAGGCAGGATCTGCCTTAGCAAATCCTCAGAGATGTTTTAGGGCAGGAAGCTCTGCTGTTGCAGAATTAAATCTCTAGTAGCTTTACACAAAAACGTACAAAAAGTTTCCATCATCTTTCTGTGCCACCATAATGGTGTGCATGAATGCCAAAAAGATACCCAAACGCCAGGTTCTTATCAGGTCATGTTCCAAAGTCATGGTCTGGTTTCTAACTGTGATGATGAAGCATGGTTATATTGGTGAATTAAAAGTCATTGATGATCTCAGAGCTGGGAAAATTGTTGTGAACCTCATAGGCAGGTTAAACACGTGTGGAGCAATCAGCTTCAGATTTGATGTGCAATTCAAAGATCTAGAAAACTGGGCCGGGTGCAGTGGCTCACGCTTGTAATCTCAGCACTTTGGGAGGCCGAGGCCTGCAGATCACTTGAAGTCAGGAATTCGAGACCAGCCTGGCCAACACGGTGAAACCCCATCTCTACTAAAAATACAAAAATTAGCTGAGCATGGTGTGGGCACCATAATCCCAGCTACTCGGGAGTCTGAGGCAGGAGAATCTCTTGAACCCGGGAGGCGAAGGTTGCAGTGAGCCAAGACCTTGCCATTGCACTCCAGACTGGGTGCCAAGAGCAAGACTCCATCTCAAAAAAAAAAAAAAAAAAAAAAAAAAAAAAAAAAAAAAAAAGATTAGAAAAGTGACAGAATAATTTGTTGCCATCTCACCAGTTTGGTTTTGCTGTACTGATGACCTCAACTGGCATCATGGACCGAGAAGAAACAAGACAAAAACATAGGAGAAAAAATCCTGGGACTTTTTTTCTTTTTTTTAGGAATAAATAAATACATACAAATAAAATGTCTCAATGGAGGGAAGAATACATGTGGGAGAATTCTGATTTCCAGCCTTCTCCTCTACTCCTCCATTTCCAACTTGGTCTTTTCACAGAATAGAACCATATAGCCTCTGCTGCTCAGGTGGACCAAGTCTGGTGCTAGCAGGAGTAAACTGAAGGCAAGGCTGCCCAAATCTACCCACCTCCCCATGAAACATTACGGATTGCATATCCAATAGCATTGTTCTGGTTTGTATCTTAACCTCTGAGGCTCGTAAACTGTGGGAAACCTTTGTTCAGGGACAGCTACATCACTCCTATTAGCAACTTGGACCTTGGCTCCTGGATGCTGTCCAGGTCTCATATTGCTGAAGTCTTACTTATTCAGATCTCTCTAACTTGGCATTCCACACCCATAAAGTAGCTCAATCTCATCTGACTCCTAGCCAAATGATGCTCCCAGCAGTATCTTTTTTGACAGAGATTAAGGTTCATTCTATGTTATACATCCAAACATTTGATATAAATTATGACTCATGTTTAAACTGGTTAGTAAGTATCTACCACTGAAGCCAGAGAAAGAAGACAAGATTAAGAAATTAGAATGGCGGCCGGGCACAGTGGCTCACGCCTGTAACCCCAGCACTTTGGGAGGCTGAGGCAGGTGGATCACCTGAGGTTGGGAGTTTGAGACCAGCCTGACCAGCATGGAGAAACCCTGTCTCTACTAAAAATATAAAAATTAGCCGGGTGTGGTGGCGGGTACCTGTAATCCCAGCTACTTGGGAGGCTGAGGCAGGAGAATCACTTGAACCCTGGAGGCAGAGGTTGCAGTGAGCTGAGATTTCGCCATTGCACTCCAGCCTGGACTCCAAGAGCAAAACTCTGTCAAAAAAAAAGAAAGAAAGAAAAAGAGAAAGAAAGATATTTCCCTCCCTCCTTCCCTTCCTTCTGGAAGTTTGCAAGACTTTTTTTTTTTTTTTTTCTTTTGAGATGGAGTCGCGCTCTGTCACCCAGGCTGGAGTGCAGTGGTGCGATCTCAG
>NW_016814760.1:979178-992232 GCF_001698545.2 Rhinopithecus bieti | reverse complement strand
TTTTTTTTTCTTTTGAGATGGAGTCGCGCTCTGTCACCCAGGCTGGAGTGCAGTGGTGCGATCTCAGCTCACTGCAAGCTCTGCCTCCCAGGTTCAAGTCACTCTTCTGCCTCAGCCTCCCAAATAGCTGGGATTACAGGCGTCCACCCCCACACCTGGCTAATTTTTTGTATTTTTAGTAGAGATGGCGTTTCACCACGTTAGCCAGGATGGTCTCGATCTCCTGACCTCGTGATCCACCTGCCTCAGCCTCCCAACGTGCTGGGATTACAGGCGTGAGCCACCGCGCCCGGCCAAGATATTTTTTTTTTTAAGAAATAGATTGCACATGGTGGTGGGCATCTGTAATCCCAGCTACTTGGGAGGCTAAGGAGGGAGAATCACTTGAACCCAGGAGACAGAGGTTGCAGTGAGCTGAGATCGTGTCACTGCACTCCAGCCTGGGTGACAAGAGTGAAACTCTGTGTCAAAAAAATAAATAAATAAAAAATAAGAAAAAAAAAAGATTTCCTTCCTTCTTTCCTCCCTCCTTTATTCCTTCCTTCCTTCCTTCCTCCCTCTCTCTCTCTTTCTCTCTCTTTCTCTCTCTCTCTCTTTCTTTCTTTCTCTCTTTCTCTTTTCTCTCTCTTTCTCTCTCTCTCTCTTTCTTTCTTTCTCTCTTTCTCTCTTTCTCTTTTCTTTCTAATTTGGAACACAAACACTTTATTTAAATGCGTATCTCAATTCCTGTGTGGCTGGCAAAAAATAAATAAAGGAGCAGGTCATGGCACAGCACTCTCACGGACCAAGTGGTCGAACCCAATATTCAAGACCCAGTGAGCAGCCAAGCTCAGTGCAACCTCCAGGCCTCTTGCTCTGACTCCAACAGGGTGAGCACACAGCCCTTGTGCACGGAGCCTTTTAAACTGTGGATGATGGAGTGGCTTGTGTCGTCCACAAATTCCTGCGTGTACTGTCCCTGAGAGCTGGTTCTGCCCAGGACCGTGGTGACCCTGGTCAGCTAGACAGGCTGCACGTGGCTAGTGTCCATGATGACGATGCAGCAGCAGTTGGGAGGAGAGAAGAAATACATTTCTTTACAAAGGAAGCAATTATTTAAAATATTCACGGTAATTCAGTGCTCATTAGCTGTACTCAGTAAATATTTATTGAACACCTACTATGTGCTAGGTACTCGCACAAAGTACACTGGTTACAAATTCTTGAAAAATAGTAGCGGTAGCAAAAAGCAACAAAACTTTCAGCCCTGCCCTTATGGAACTCACATTCTAGTGGACAGGGAGAAAATAACCGGAAAAAGGACCGGCACAATGGCTTATGCCTGTAATCCTAGCACTTTGGGAGGCCAAAGTGAGCTGATCACTTGAGACCAATCTGAGCAATGTGGCAAAACCCCATCTCTACAAAAAATACAAAAAGCACTCAGGCTTGGTGGTCAGCCGAGGAGAGAGAGAGAGAGACAGAGAGAGAGAGAGAGAGAGAGAAAGAGGCCGGGTATGGTGGCTCGGGCCTGTAATCCCAGCACTTTGGGAGGCCAAGGTGGGTGGATCACGAGGTCAGGAGTTCGAGACCAGCCTGGCCAATGTGGTGAAACCCCATCTCTACTAAAAAAAAATACAAAAATTAGACAGGCATGATGGTGCAGGCCTTTAATTCCAGCTACTCGGGAGGCTGAGGCAGAAGAATCACTTGCACCTGGGAGGCGGAGGCTGCAGTGAGCGGAGGTTGCAATGAGCCGAGATCACACCACTGTACTTCAGCCTGGGTGACAGAGCAAGACGAAAGAAAGAAAAGGAAGGAAGGAAGGAAGGAAAGAAGGAAGGAAGGAAGGAAAGAAGGAAGGAAGGAAGGAAAGAAGGAAGGAAGGAAGGAGGAAGGAAGGAAACTAGAAAAAAAATAAGTAAAAATATAGGACATTTTAGGTGAAGGTAAGCACTAGGAAAGAAAGAAAAAAAGCAGGGAAGGGATGTTGGCGGGGTGGGGGTCGGGGGTGGCAATTTATACAGTTTGGCCAAGGAAGACATTATAATGCACTTATTCCTTAGTTTAGAACATGTAGCATTTCACCTGTACCGAGAGATGCCTGAAATATTTCATACATGACCAAAATAATAATGTAAGAGGCAATAAAAAAGTGCAGGGTTTTAGGGTTCTAGATATCAGCACTTTTTAAGATTAAATGCATGCATGGTAAGAACTCTTGTACTATATACACCTAGTTTCAACTTCAATTTAATAACAAATTCTTTGGGGTCTCTTTCTTTCTTTCTTTCTTTCTTTTTCTTTTCCCGAACAAACCTTCCCAAGAAGCAGAAGGGCTGAATTTTCTCTAGTCCAGGAAAGACCGCAAGGCTACTGTGCTCTGGATGTCTCGTTTTTATTTTTTTGTTCCCCAGATCTCAAGACAGTGTCTGGCACATACCATTCAACACAAGTTTGGTACCTGGAACCCACTGGACCCACTGAATGTGCATGTCCAATAACTATTAACTACATGTGTTGGTCCGAGAAGGTCGAGCAAACAGATCTGCTCCATCACAGCCCGTCTCAGTCACTTCATTCAAGTCAGCGGGGTGAGGCTGAGGGGATTCCAACTTCACAAGGGCAGATTTCTCATGGATTCTCTTTCTCTGGTTGTACTGGAACGCTTTCTGGCATTATTCCTCTGCTGGGACAGTATGAATTTATGAAACGTGGTCCTGTCTGCCCTAAAGCCAGGGTCTCACTGAGATGGACAACGATGCTGGGGCAAGAATAAAGTTCGTCCTGGGCCTGCGTACGGTACAGCGACCTTGGGAAGCCCTTGTGGAGCTGGGGGTGATGCCCACTTCTTTGTCTCCCTCATTCTGTTTCGGTGGCTCTCTCGTTCCCAGTTCCAAGCTGCCCACTTGTTAGAGAAGCCACTGCTTACCAGGCATCTGGTTTAATAAAACACAGCCAGAGCGACTGCATATTAAAGTGAATAACTAGGCACTCACAGGGCACCTATAAGGTTAATGCTAAAGGTCTGAAAATAGCCGCATTCTAAGCTGACCAGCAATTATAATTACACAATATTTATGACCATACAGGACTTCTCCCACCAAGTCTGTGAAATGTCCAGATGTCCTAAATTTTTTTTTTTTTTTTTTTTTTTGACAAGGTCTCACTCTGTCACCCAGGCTGGAGGGCAGTGTGTTGCTATCTCAGCTCACTGCAACCTCCGCCTCCCAGGTTCACGTAATTCTCCTGACTCAGCCTCCCGAGTAGCTGGGACTACAGGCATGCATCACCACGCCTGGCTGGGTTTTTTTTTTTTTTTTTCCCAAATAGATGGCATCTCAATATGTTGCCCAGGCTGGTCTCGAACTCCTGGGCTCAAGGGAGCCTCCTGTCCGGCCTTCCACAGTGCTGGGATTACAGAAGTGGCCACTGAGCCCGACCCAGCCCTCTACTCAGAGACAAGGTCAATGCGCAGGCTTAGGTTGAAGGATTAATGGTCATTAGTGCACCAACAGCCTCTACCTTTAGTAGTCACATCAGCACATTCCACGTTTAATCACAGCACCTCACAGTTGCCTCTAAGTAGTGACACTACGGAAGGACGGGAGTTCCTCCTCTTGCAGTCTGAGGACTTGCGACTCTGTAACGGAGTAGATGCCAATAAACTTGCTTCCTTTACTGCGCCTTGTGACTCGCCTCCAATTCTTCCCTGCGGTAGACCCAAAAACCCTCTCTTGGGGTCTGGATCGAGACCCCTTCTTCCAGCAACACAACCCGCGGGGCCGCCTCCCGCCCACCCTCAGGTGCAAGGGACCCCGGGCCACGCATTCTTCCGGGCAGGGAAACGTCAGCAAATGCTCCCAGCCCGCTTTCCTCCCCCGCCTCCCTCAGTTCGCGCCCGGCAGCTCCCCGATTGGCTCTCGCGCCGGGCAAAGGTGTGCGCTGACTGGCCGGAGGGCCGTCGTCATGCGGGACGCGCGACTCTAGGGGCGGGACCAGACGAGGGGTGACTGCTGCGCGCTGCCGGGGAGGACGCCTTCACCTGTTCACGCGGCAGCGCGGATTGCGGTTCGTGGCGCGCGCCACCGGGGAAGGAGCGGTGGGCCGAGGCGGGTGGAGGTGGGGTCCCAGAAGGACCTCGGGCTGTGGACCCGGGGAGCGGAGTCGGGGAGTGGGGCGGGGGAGCGAGGTGGCGCCCGGGAGCCAGGGATATGGCGCGGCCAGACGATGAGGAGGGGGCGGCGGTGGCGCCCGGACACCCGCTAGCGAAAGGATACCTCCCGTTGCCGACGGGCGCGCCCGCTGGGAAGGAGAGCGTGGAGCCGCAGAACGGGCCCAAAGCGGGCACCTTCCCGCTGAACGGGGGCCCCCGGGACAGCCTCGCTGCCGCCTCGGGAGTTCTGGGCGGGTCTCAGACTCCGCTGGCTCCAGAAGAGGAGACCCAGGCCCGGCTGCTGCCTGCGGGCGCGGGAGCGGAGACCCCGGGGGCCGAGAGCACCCCGCTGCCCCGGACGGCGCTCTCCCCGCAGCGCTTCGTGGTGCTCCTGATCTTCAGCCTGTACTCGCTGGTAAACGCCTTTCAGTGGATCCAGTACAGCATCATCAGCAACGTCTTCGGGGGCTTCTACGGTGTCACCTTGCTGCGCATCGACTGGCTGTCCATGGTGTACATGCTGGCCTACGTGCCCCTCATCTTCCCGGCCACCTGGCTGCTGGACACCGGAGGCCTGCGGCTCACCGCCCTGCTGGGCTCCGGCCTCAACTGCCTGGGTGCCTGGATCAAGTGCGGCAGTGTGCAGCAGCATCTCTTCTGGGTCACCATGTTGGGCCAGTGCCTGTGCTCCGTGGCCCAGGTATTCATCCTGGGCTTGCCCTCCCGCATCGCCTCAGTGTGGTTTGGGCCCAAAGAGGTGTCCACAGCTTGTGCCACCGCCGTGCTGGGCAATCAGGTAAGGACTGGAGTGGTAGATGAAAGATCCTTAGAAGATAGAAAATGTCATAGGCCGTGAGAACTATGGCCTGTATGGATGAACTGCCCCAGGAGGCCATAAAAGAGGAGATAAGGCCGTTAAATAGACTTCCGGACGGTCTTGGATTGAAGAGGGCTATAAATTTCTTTGTAAGGACATAATTTTCCAAACCACCTTGTCATTTTGCTTAGAAAATTACCTATAAAATAATTAACTGGGCCGGGTGCGGTGGCACACACCTGTAATCCCACCACTTTGGGAGGCCGAGGTGGGTGGATCACTTGAAGTTAGGAGTTCCAGACCAGCCTGGGCAACATGGGGAAACCCCGTCTCTATTAAAAATACAAAAATTAGCCGGGCCTGCTCGCAGGCACCTGTAGTCCCACCTACTCTGAAGGCTGAGGCAGGAGAATCTCTTGAATCCGGGAGGTGGAGGTTACGGTGAGTGGAGATTGCACCTTTGCATTCCAGCTTGGGTGACAGAGTGAGACTGTGTCTCAAATAATAACAATAATAATAAACTGTAACCATAATAATAATAATAAATAACTGTATTGGCTTGTTTATGCCTAACATAGAGAACTTGTCAATGCAGTAATGAACAAGACTTGGGTAGGTATTATTTTTGTCACCAGTGTATTCTTTGTGAAAGGAAGGTATTGGATTCTGGGAAGATTGTTTCCATTTTGAGAGGTCATTGTGAACAGCTCCCTTTTAATTTCATATATTAGCAGTCAGCACAGTGCCTGGCACATACGAAACACATAAATGACTGCTAACTAACAGTTCTGGGCTGGGCGTGGTGGCTCATGCCTGTAATCTCAGCACTTTGGGAGGCTGAGGCAGGTGGATCACTTGATCAAGGCCAGGAGTTTGAGACTGGCCTGGCCAACATGGCAAAACCAAATACACAAAAATTAGTGGCGCATGGTGGTGCATGCCTGTAATCCTAGCTACTCAGGTGGCCGAGGCACGAGAATCTACATGCTTATTGCTTTATAGTCATTTCCCTTATCTAAAAGTACAGAAGATGGAGTAGGTTGAACTATAGTTGTTTGTGTGTCCAAAACAATTTATGACTGATACTTGAGTTGGTTGCATCTGCAGGTTTGGACAGAAGCTATTATAAAGTTTTTTTGTTGTTGTTGTTTGTTTTTTTGTAGAAATGGGGTTTCTCCATGTTGCTCATGCTGGTCTCGAACTCCTGAGCTCAAGCTCTCTGCCCACCTCTGCCTCCCGAAGTGCTGGGATTACAGGTGTGAGCCACCACGCCCGGCCATGATTACATTCTTTTTGTCACACATCTCTCAGTTTAAATTCGTTTTAAATATTCAGTAGCATTTCTTGATCCCATTTAGAGTTGCCCAGTCACTCTCTTTACATTATTTTAATTCTCCTGGTAGCACTCATCCCTGTCTTATATGTTATTGTTTACACGTTTATGTCACTTACCTATTACTCTTCTCTCATCCCCACCATTAGATTGTAAGTTTCATGAAAATAGGCATGTGGTCTGAAGGTACACAACTGTATCACCGGCATTTATTACTCTCCTTAAAACCATGTTGAATAAATAAAGGAGCTTCAGACTCATAGGGATACTGGGCAGCTGGGTAGTCTACTTGGATATCTCATGGGAACACATCACTCAAAATTGCTTTCTCCTTGCTCATTTCCCTGTATCTCTAATGCCACTGTCTTAGTTTGGGCCGGAGCTTGCTAATTGTCCTCCCTATCTGTAGCCCTTGCCCTATTCCCTCTGTTCTCCACATTCATCCAGTGTGGTCTTTTACAATGTGTGAATCTGTTCAGGGCACATCCTTACTCCCTGCAGTGGCTTCCGTTGTCCTTAGGATAAAATTCAAACACTAATGCAACATATGGTACCCTCCAGATCTGTCTCCTGCCAGCCCTTCCGCTTTATCTGTCTCCACAACCCCTGTCCCCACAGACGTGTGCTTTCTCTGCTCTATGCAGAACTATGCATACTTACAGTTTCTCACCAAGTCATGCCCTTTCCCTCCTGGCCTTGTATGTAATGTCCTATTGGCTTGGAATATTTCTTCACTTGACTAACTCCAATTTCTTATTCAGATCTTTGCTCTTCCAGGAACTTTTTCTGAACCCCATTTCTTTTACTTCATTCTTTTTGATAGCTGAATAATATTTCTATGTAAGGTGCTCCCCCAAAGTACTCTCTTAGCTACCATGATCATATGTCCCAGTTTGCCTGGGATAGTACAGGTGGTACACCTGTTGTCTGGTATAATTACTAATGAAGTCCCTTTCATTCTGAAGAGTGCTCTAGATGGATAGTAAATTACGTGGTCTTCCCAGTCTTGGCACTCTTTAGGTCTCAATCACAGTTCTGTATTACCACACTGTCTTGTAATTACCAGTTGTATTCTCTCTATCCAGCTTTTTGTAAGGCAGCAAATGAAATATATGATAATTGTGACTCTCTGTGCCTCAGACTCCTTTCTTGGGCCCTTCCTCTTCACGCCCTTCCTCCTAAAATCTTCCTCCTAAAACCTTCCTTCATTGAACTTCCTAATAGTTTGATTTTAATTCTTGTTGTGATTATGATATTTAGCCATATTTTTTGTTGAGGTAAAATTCACATAACATGAAACTAACCATTTTAATGTTAACAATTCAGTGGCATTTAGTGCATTTACAGTGTTGTGCAACTGTTACTTCTATCTAGTTTCAAAACATTTTTATCCACCCCCAAAAAAGACCTGATACCTACTGAACAGTCACTTCCCCACCATTGCCCCCTCCCCTAGCCTATGGCAAGTACTAATCTCCCTTCTCTTTCTGTGGATTGACCTGTTTTGTTCTGGATATTTCATATAAATGGAATCATACAGTAGGTGACCTTTTGTGTCTGGCTTCTGTCACTTAGCTTATTTGCAGAGTTCATCCATGTTGTAGCACTGTATCAATACTTCATTCCTTTTTAATAGCTGAATAATT
Source organism: Rhinopithecus bieti (assembly GCF_001698545.2). Classification (NCBI taxonomy): domain Eukaryota; kingdom Metazoa; phylum Chordata; class Mammalia; order Primates; family Cercopithecidae; genus Rhinopithecus; species Rhinopithecus bieti. The sequence goes on along the minus strand of NW_016814760.1, from coordinate 984,301 downwards.
TCATTGTATGAATATACAACATTTTGTTTACCCACTTATCTGTTGATAAATGTTTGTGTTATTTTCACCTTTTGGTTCTTGTGGTAATGTGAATAGGGCTGCTGTGAACATTCATATAGAATTATTTGTTTGAATTTCTGTTTTCAGTTTTTGGGACATATACCTGGGGTAGAATTGCTAGGTCATATGGTAATTCTATGTTAAACTTATTAAGGAACTGCCAAACTGTTGTCTGCAGTGGCTGCACCATTTTATAGTCTCACCAGCAGTATTCAAGGGTTCCAATTTGTCCACATTCTTGCCAACACTTTTCTATTGCTATTATTATTATTATAGTAGACATGCTCCCTGGTGAGGAGTAGTATCTTATTATAGTTTTGATTTGGGCATGTTTTCAAATGCTTATTGACCATTTGTATATCTTCTTTGGAGAAATGTCTCTTCCAGTTTTTTGCCAATTTTTAAATTGGGATATTGCTTTTTTGTTGTTGAGTTGTAATAGTTATTTATAGATTCTGGAAGCTATACCCTGATCAGATATATAATTTACAAATACTTTCTCATTCTGTAGGTCATCTTTTGTCAGCCTTATTTTGCGTATGCTTATTCCCCTTTTGTAAGCATCTACAGGGCAAGGACTGTATATTACACAGCTTGAGAGCAGCATCACTCAGATGGTAGGAACTCAGTAAATGTTTTTTGAATAGGAAAGCTATTGGTCAGCAATTTCCCTTTAACAATACAATAGTAAAAAAGACATTGGAACATAGTAGTTTAGGCTGGGTGCAGTGGCTCACACCTGTAATCCCAGCACTTTGGGAGGCCAAGGCAGGCAGATCATGAGGTCAGGAGTTCGACACCAGCCTAAAAATACAAAATTAGCTGGGCGTGGTGGTGTGCGCCTGTAATCCCAGCTATTCAGGAGGCTGAGGCAGGAGAATCGCTTGAACCTGGGAGGGACAGGTTGCAGTGAACCGAGATTGCATCACTGCACTCCAGCCTGGGTGACAGAGTGAGCCTTTGTCTCAAAAAAAAAAGAGAACATAATAGTTTAATTTTCAAAGCACCTGTATAAACACCTGCTGTCCTCTTTATGTTCTGTTAATTGCCAGCATTTACTTTTTTCTCTAATGATAATAGCTGTTAACAGGACTATGTGTTTTTCAGCTTGGAACTGCAGTTGGCTTTTTGCTACCACCAGTTTTAGTACCCAACACACAGAATGACACAAATCTCCTGGCTTATAATATCAGCACCATGTTTTATGGAACATCAGCTGTTGCCACACTTTTATTTATTTTAACAGCAATTGGTAAGTGAATTACTTTCTCTAAAGCTTAAATGAATGCATGATAGAAATTTGAGGATAACTAACTCTGGAAATTTTTGTTGATAATATCTCAAGTGTCATGTGCTTGTTTCATTCTTCCATGCCCTGTCTTGCTCAGGTAATGAATGCTACAGCCCTAGGGATGTTATGGCCCACTACATCTGTTTTCACATAGTAAAGGGTTTGAAGACTAATTCATTTATCTCTCTACTAACTTCTTCTTGGTAACTGTTGGTTTCAAATATATTACCTGCCTCCTCTTCCCATATTCACCTACATGATCTGCATTTTATGCCTTTTATGCCTACCTAGCCAGGAAAAAGTTCTTGCCATGCTTTGAAGTGATGCCCGTAGGCTATGGTCTTTCTGGTAATGCTAAATTCTCCCAAGGATTTCCAATTTAACAATTAACTGGATCTGAAAATGTTGACTAGTGAATGGTCCTGGGCAGCAGCTGTTCAGCAGAATTTCAAACTGTGGCAACTATCTACTTGTTAGGCCACTCCAGCAAAGCACGGCTGCCACCACCCGTCACTGAGTCCTCTCGTCTGGGCCTGTCTCTTGAAGCAGTCAGTCAAAATCAGCTGCAAGCAGCCATCATCAGTTTGGAAGAAGCTTTGGGAAGGTCTGCTTTTAAAGTTTATTTTAATGGGAAACTTTTGATTTCAGGGAAAAGGATAGGTAAGGTTTATATAAGTAATATAGCTGCTAGCATAAGTATAATATTGCCCTTTAGGCACTCATATCTGAAATTGATTTGAAGAGGAAAAGAACTAATAAAGTTGAAATGCTATCTTTTAATCATTCAAATTTATAATTTCATTATAGCTGGAGTTTCAAAATTTATATACTCGTTTTTACAATGGCTATAATAGTAATGGAAAATTCATATTTTATGATCTCCAGATATAAAATCCTTAGTTTTCAAAGAAATGTATGCTGAACATTCTAGAGTGTTTGAATAGAGACTGCCTTGGTAGATGAACTACAGGATCCAGGTACAGGAAGGTCAGCCCACGTACTTAATTTCCCTTAATATAATGAGCAGAATGTTCTCTTGGTATCATATGAAGTATTCCAACATGTCTAATCCATTGTTGGTTTTTGTTTTCAGTTAGTTAGGGAATGGCATATTTGTGATGTGCAGACTACTAAAAAGGACACATTATTCCTATCCTATTTTAGCAGTTTAGCAAAGTTTTAAAAGAAATTTGTATTCTTAAAAAAAAAAAAAAAACCAAAATTATTAAGTCTACTTTTCTGGTAGCCATGTTTGATTTGCTAGGTGAAATAGGAAATACATTTTGCATAAATGGACCTTCCATTTGCAATAGGGATTTTTTTTTTTTTTTTTTTTTGGATACAGAGTCCCCCTCTGTCACCCAGGCCAGAGTGCAGTGGCATGATCTCAGCTCACTGAAGCCACTACCTGCCGGGTTCAAGTGATTCTCCTGCCTCAGCCTTTGAGTAGCTGGGCTTATAGGCATGCACCACCATGCCCAGCTAATTTTTGTATTTTCAGTAGAGACAGGGTTTCACCATGTTGGTCAGGTTGGTCTTGAATTCCTGACCTCAAATGATCCACCTGCCTCAGCCTCCCAGAGTGCTGGGATTATAGGCATGAGCCACTGTGCCCGGCCAGCAATAGGGATTTTTAAAGTATAGAATTCTCTCTCTCTCTTTTTTTTTTTTTTTTTTTTTTTTTTTTTTATCGAGACGGAGTCTTGCTCTGTCACCTAGGCTGGAGGGCAGTGGCGCTATCTGGATTCACTGCAATCTCTGCCTCCTGGGTTCAAGCAGTTTTCATGCCTCAGCCTCCCTCCCTGGAATTACAGGCGTTTGCCACCGCACCTGGCTAATTTTTTGTGGGGTTTTTTTTTTTTTTTTTTTTTGAGACAGAGTCTTGCTCTGTCAGCCAGGCTGGAGTGCAGGGGCACAATTTCAACTCACTGCAACCTCTGCCTCCCAGGTTCAAGGAATTCTCATGCCTCAACCTCCCAAGTAGCTGAGATTACAGGCGCATGCCACCATGCCTGGCTAATTTTTGTATTTTTAGTAGAGACAGGGTTTCACCATGTTGGCCAGGCTGATCTCGAACTTCTGACCTCAGGTGATCCGCCCGCCTTGGCCTCCCAAAGTGCTGGGATTACAGGCCTGAGCCACCAAGCCCGGCCTTTTTTTGTGTGTTTTTTGTAGAGACGGGATTTCACCATGTTGGCCAGTCTGGTCTCGAACTCCTGACCTCAAACGATCCGCCTGCCTCGACCTCCCAAAGTGCTGGGATTACTGGTGTGAGCCACTGCACCCGGCCAAAATTCTCTTTCTTTTGATTGCTTTTGTGTCTTCACATAAATTCCAGTTTTCCTTTTTTTTTTTAATCCTCTTCAATTGCTTGTCTCAGAAAGAAGTGAGAAAGTAAGAGATTGCATGTAAGATATCACAAAATCATACATGTGATGTGTGTATGTTTAAACTACTACAAATATAAGATTTTTACTTGTTGAAGGAGGGAGACCAAGAATGTTATTATAATAATAGGTATGACTATTGGCATATTACCCTTTGTTATTTGAGAAATTAAAAGAGAGAGCTAATTATGTACTTAACTAATTATGTACTCATGGCCTACAGGTAGAGAATGGAAATAGAAATGAGGGGAAAATAATGGGAAAAATGCCTTTAAAAAAAGGCTCTTGGTCAAGTTTTGCTTGGAGGACTCTAATTTTAATTTTATGATCAAAACATATTATAAAAGCAAGATAATACATAGTTGTGATATGAAAGTCTTAAGTTGAAAATTGTGACATTTAAATAGAACATATGCTTGTTTTCCTCATTCCCAAATATTTGCTGTTGAACAAACTTTGGATTATTTAAAAAATCCATACCAAACAAAGTTCCTTAATTACTAAAAGGTGATTTTACTTCTCTCTAAATTCTACCCATAGTTACTTTGGAAGTCCCACCAAATTCTTACAAAATAATTAATTTTGTTAAGGTTTTTCAGCAATGTGACATGTACTAAATTGATACTCAGCAGTCTACTTAAAATGTTGTCTCAAAGGTTCATGCCATGTAATTCTGTTCTTCTCCCTCATGGAGCTTATATTGAGTATAATCCATCTAGTGTTTCCAGGAATTAACCCAAGTATTCCACTGAATTTCACACTAATACTATTCCTATTAGGAGAACTCTATTATAGCCTCAAATATTTGGTTTGTTGGTATGTACCAAACATGTTTAGAGGCTTACTACATGCTGTGTATCATTTAATCCTCATGACTCCATGAGGAAGTTACCAATATTATTCCCATTTTATAGACGAGGAAGCTGAGACACAGAATTTAGTTAAATCTAATTTGTCCAAGGTCATAGTAAACACTGAAGGTCAGATTTAAGCCTAGACAATTTAACTCCATATATAAAAGTTACAGATAAAAATATATCATTTTAATTTTTACTGAGCCTATTTTTTGTTTGAATTCAGATTCTTGCATTAGCGGTAATGCTGTTGTATTTAAAAGCTGTTCTTGTGCAGCAGAGCAGTAAACTATGTTATTTAACTCATGTGTCAATTAAAATACTTTCCTGTCAGGCCGGGCGTGGTGGCTCACACCTGTAATCCCAGCACTTTGGGAGGCCGAGGCGGGTGGATCACGAGGTCAGGAGATCGAGACCATCCTGGCTAACAGGGTGAAACCCCATCTCTGCTGAAAATGCAAAAAATTAGCCGGGCGTGGTGGCGGGCGCCTGTAGTCCCAGCTACTCGGGAGGCTGAGGCAGGAGAATGGC
>NW_016814760.1:919329-979093 GCF_001698545.2 Rhinopithecus bieti | reverse complement strand
AAAAAAAAAAAAAAAAAAAAAAAAAAAAAAACTTTCCTGATTCACTAAATTGCGTGGATGACAGAAGCCAAAAGTAATCACAATAAAAATATTTAATATTAATGTACTTAAACACATAAGCATATAATGTGTGTATAATTTTACTTTTGATTCTTTTTTAAGAGCTGGGGTCTCACCCTGTCACCCCGGCTGGAGTGCAGTGGCACAATCTCAGCTCACTGCACCCTCGATCTCCTGACCAGACTCAAGCAATCTTCCTACCTCAGCCCTCTGAGTAGCTGAGACTACAGGTGTGCGCCACCATGCCTGGCTAATTTTTATATTTTTTGTAAACAGGGTTTCACCATGTTGCCCAGGCTGTTCCCAGCTTGCCTTGGGCTCCCAAAGTGCAGGGATTACAGGCATGAGTCACCATGCCCAGCTGCTTTTGATTCTTAATTCAAGATATCTATAAACTTTATTTTGGCCGGGCACAGTGGCTCACCCCTGTAATCCCAGCACTTTGGGAGGTTGAGGTGGGCGGATCACGAGGTCAGGAGATCGAGACCACCCTGGCTGACACGGTGAAACCCCGTCTCTACTAAAATACAAAAAATTAGCCGGGCGTGGTGGCGGGTGCCTGTAGTCCCAGCTACTCGGGAGGTTGAGGCAGGAGAATGGCCTGAACCCAGGAGGCGGAGCTTGCAGTGAGCCGAGATCACACCACTGCCCTCCAGCCTGGGCGACAGAGTGAGACTCTGTCCCCTTCCCCCCCACAAAAAAAAACAAATAAACTTTATTTTATTTTATTTTATTTTGAGACAGAGTTTAGCTCTTGTTGCCCTGGCTGGAGTGCAGTGACACGATCTCGGCTCACCGCAACCTCTGTCTCCTGGATTCAAGCCATTCTGCCTCAGCCTCCTGAGTAGCTGGAATTACAGGAGTGTGCCACCACACATGGCTAATTTTGTGTTTTTAGTAGAGACAGGGTTTCTCCATGTTGGTCAGGCTGGTCTCAAACTCCTGACCTCAGGTGATCCGCCTGTCTCGGCCTCCCAAAATGCTGGGATTATAGGCGTGAGCCACCATGCCTGGCCCGGCTGCATACTTTTAGCAGAAATACATTTAACTTAGTCTGTAAGAATTTCAAGCTCCTGAGGCAGTCTCTGATTTTTTTAAATAAATATTTGTCCAAAAAGACAATATATTTTGTGTTGCACTTGATAATTACAGAATTATTTTACATATATTGTATCATGTAATCTTCATAACAGCTTGTTATTGTTATTTACATTTTATGGATGAGAAAGCTGTAAAGGCGAGAGACAGGGATTTACTTCCTCAGAGTCATACAGTGAGCTGAGGCAGAGCCAGGATTCAAACATTTATTTGTCTTTTAATAACCTAATATATGTAATATATGCCTGAATCACACAGGGACAAATAATGAAATTTAAAACATGTTAAAATATGATTTTAAGAAGTAAAAGTGGCCCTAAACAGCAAAAGATTTACAACATATTCATCACAGGAGGAAAAGTTTGAATGTGGTGCTCGAGAATATTTTGGCTACTTTATAAGACTAATGCCAGAAGTGAAGAATAACTGCTTCAAATAATCAATTGTTTTATTGGTGCAAATTTTTGGTTGGGAGAAGACAATAGAAAGCTATTATTTTTCTGTTTCAAAGGAGAAAGAAGAAGCCATATTTCATCCTTTAAAAGTAGCAGCTAGGCGTAAACAAGGTCATAGATCCATGGCTTTTGTTTCTCTTTCTTCAAGTAGACTTAAGTTCGACTTTCCTACAACATGTAGCTGGTAAATACAGGCTTGATTTTTGCCGAAAGATAGTTTGACTTCCTGAAACTAAAAGATAACTCTTGTATTCAAAAAAAGTAAGTGTAGTGGATTTAAAGACTGGTAAGAAGTATTTTCTTTTCTTTTCATTTTTGAGACACAGTTTCACTCTGTCGACCAGCCTGGAGTGCAGTGGTGCGACCTCAGCTCACAGCAACCTCTGCCTCCTGGGTTCAAGCGATTCTCCTGCCTCAGCCTCCCAAGTAGCTGAGATTAAGGCGCCCACCACCCCTGGCTAATTTTTGTGTTTTAAGTAGAGACAGGTTTTTGCCATGTTGGCCAGGCTGGTCTCCAACTCCTGACCTCAGGTGATTCGCCCGCCTCAGACCTCCCAAAGTGCTGGAATTACAGGCGTGAGCCACTGCGCCCAGCCAGAAGTCAGCAGTATTTTCATTTTTGCATTTCAGTTCAGATTTGAGCCATTTAGATTTATTTTGCCATGGTAAATAAAAAAGTAAGAGACTTAAGATGCATTAAGTACCCATGACTACTTAGTAAGCATAGTTTTTACTTTCTGAAACTTCGTTTTATAACTATGTGAGTTCTGCATTACCAATCTTAGTAAAAAGAGATATTTCCTATCTGATTAGGATACAAAGAGACTCAGGAAAGGACAACAGACATCCTAACAGTACAAGATCAGATAGAATGAAAGGAAGAGGAGGATTTGCAACTTAAACCTTTTATGTGTACCAGCCTTCCAATGTAAGGATATTAAAAAGTAAATATTTATGAGTTATATCTCCACTTTAATTAGTTGTGAGATCTGTAAAAATAGAAGTATATTTTAGTTTGGTAAGTTTTAGTTATATCACAGTTAATGTGTTGGTCAGCAATGAAATGTAATTTAAAAAATTTTTTAGCAGCAAACAGGAAAATTAGAGAATTATAGTATTTCATGGAAATTTTAAGGGTCATTTCTTACTTTCCCAGTGATTGTTTCTCCCTGGTTGGTTTTCAAAAGCATTTGGGGAGTTTTGTGTTTAAAACAGTTTCTTTGGCTTCATCCTGGAGTTTCTGATTCATTGAGCCTTGGGTAGAATCTCAAAATCTTTATTATTTTTAAATTTCCAAATGATTCCAGTTGATAGGTCCATCAGATCTAACCCTCTTTCAAACTGCAAAGTAGGTCTTCCTTGTTGGAAGAAAGAAATAGCCAATTAAAAAAAAAAGAAATCCTAATTTCTATTAAAAAATTGTTTTTTCTTACTGTCTGGCTGAGGATGGCAGAAAAATCCTAATTTCTAAAAAAAAATCCCTAAACAATATTATTTTATGAATCCATTTACCTTCTTTTTTCTTTCTGTTTCTTTTTTTGTTTTGTTTTGTTTTTTGAGACAGTCTCACTCCGTTGCCCAGGCTGGAGTGCAGTGGCACAATCTTGGCTCACTGCAACCTCTGCCTCCTGGGTTCAAGCAATTCCTGCCTCAGCCTCCTGAGTAGCTGGGACTACAGGCATGTGCCACCATTAATGCCTGGCTAATTTTTGTATTTTTTTGTAGAGATGGGGTTTCACCATGTTGGCCAGGCTGGTCTTGAACTCCTGACCTCAAATGATCCACCTACCTCAGCCTCCCAAAGTGCTGGGATTACAAGTGTGAGCCACTGTGCTGGCCTTCTTTTTTCTTTTTGAATTTACCCTGTTTCATCAATCCTGAGGTATACTTTTTTCATGAAATCTCTGAAATCAAGATGCCTTTAATGATCAGTGGCATCTAACGTTTGTGGTAATTGAGACATGGTTATGTGAAAACCTTCTATTGATACCTGGCAAGATCATTGACTGCAAGCATTAGAGTATTTTAGATTCAATGAAGTACAGTATTTTCCTTCTATTGTAGTTAACAATTTTGAGACACTTTAAAGTTTGGAGTCAATACAAAGACTAGATTTTAATTTCTGCTGTACCATATTTTAGCAGTTCAGCCCTTCTGTAAATAGTTTTTTGTGTTTTTTTGTTTGTTTTTTACAGACAAGGTCTTGCTTTATCACCTAGGCTAGAGTGTAGTGATATGATGATCCCAGCTCACTGCAGCCTTTACTCCTGGGCTCAGTGAAGCGATACTGAAGCAATCCTCTCACTTCAGCCTCACAAGTAGCTAGGATTACAGGTGCATGCTGCCATGCCTAGCTAGTTTAAACAATTTTTTTCTAGCAACATTCTTGTTCAAGTGATGCTTCCACTTTGACCTCCCAAAGTGAGCACCATGCCTGGCCTATGAATTAGTCTTGACTTCTGGTTAGCCTAATCCTAAAGAAATCTCTCTTTAGCCATCTTTTGTGGAAAGTTGGTTGATCCTTTCCTGCACAGCTAAAAGGTGGTCTCTAGACGTCTGCCTGGGATGGCTGTGAAATTTCTAACTAGAAATGGACAGTGCTAAAACTTACAGTATCAGACACCATATACTACACTTTTATGTCTCTTAGCTGTACCCCTGTCCTTTCCATATGCAGCTCAAGTGAGTTAGCAAGACCTAGCTCTGCTTCCATGAATCCACCTGAAGTTTTTCAATCCCAGAGGTGCAACTGGATCAGATGATAAACTTTATATCAAATTTCAGAAGAAAATGGTTACTAACTCAAGTCCTTTAAAAGTTCAGTAGTATATTGGCTTCCTCATATCTGATTTTTTATTTCTCTCTTCTATTTTCCTTTTTTTTTTTTTTGAGAGAGATGATCCTGCTCTGTTGCCCAGGCTGGAGTGCAATGGCGCAATCACAGCTTACTGCAGCCTTGACCTCCCAGGCTCAAGGGTTCTTCCCACTTCAGCCTCCCAAAGAGCTGGGATTACAGGCATGAGCCACTGTGCCCAGCCTTCATGTTTATCTCTAATTACAAATTGAACTGAATTTAAAAGTAGAGTTGTTGAATGTTTGATGTAGTAAAAATTAATCTTTCTTAGGTAAATAGAATAATCAGTCAGCAAGGTTGTGGCATGTTATTGATGGTTTTGCAGTTCATTATGTGAAATTGGCCGTATCTCTGAGTTTTAGTCAGTTTCAGAGAACTGAGATGACAGTGTTAAACTATTCTTCACTTAGAAATCAGTGAAAATGAAAACCCTCACCATAAAAGACTTATACTACCTCTTTAAACTTAGACTGTGTTCTGTCTGCTCACTAAGGAAGATACATGTAATTAATTACTTATTGTAATATATAACAACATATTGTACATATATTAAATATACATAATCCTTTTTATGTACATTCTCAGCCTTCAAAGAAAAACCTCGGTATCCACCAAGTCAGGCTCAAGCAGCTCTTCAAGACAGTCCCCCTGAAGAGTACTCCTATAAGAAATCAATAACAAACCTGTTTAAAAACATTCCTTTTGTCCTTCTGTTGATCACTTATGGTAAGTGGTTTTCTTGTACTTTCTTTAATGTCTGTGTGAGCCTTTCAGCATTGTGAATTCTTTTCATTTAACCTAGTAGTCTGAACTTCAATGAGATTGGCCTGTTAACTCTATAGCATAATCATGAATTTAAATTTTAAACTAAAAGCAGAAAATCCAGGATGGATCTTCTTACATGTTTTAACAATAATAATTTTAAAAGTAGTTTTTGGCCAGGCATGATGGCTCACGCTGGTAATCCCAGCACTCGGGTTGGCCAAGGTGTGTGGATCACTTGATGTCAGGAGTTTGGGACCAGCCTGGTGAACACGGTGAAACCCCATCTCTACTAAAAATACAAAAATTAGCTGGGCGTGATGGCACACACCTGTAATCCCAGCTACTCGGGTGGCTGAGGCAGGAGAATCGCTTGAACCTAGAAGGCAGAGGTTGCAGTGAGCCAAGATTGCACCACTGCACTCCAGCCTGGGCAACAGAGTGAGACTATCTCAAAAAAAAAAAGAAAGAAAGAAAAGTAGTTCTCAAATAGAGAAACTCAGTCTTCTTTTGTGAGTTCTCAGGGAGTGTTTTAGGCCATTTGTGAACTATAGTTATACTGGTGTAAGCATGTGGGAAATGCTGTCAGCAATACCTTTCTTTGACACTGCAAGCTGGCATCTGTTTTGACGACTCAGTCAAAACTAGACATTAAGGAACTCACCTTAACCAGTTCTGACATCTAAGAAAATTCTCTCTCTCCAGATTTCGGGATAGCTGACAGGTATTCATCCTGACACTGTAGGTTTGACTGCAGACACCAACACACTTGGTTTTCTTCAGAGTTTTCTGACAGTTCATTTTTGTTTCTTGTGTTAACAACATTTACATGAACACCAGCACTCCCTATTTCTGTCTTACTTGCCTCCAGAAATCACTCACTGCTATTCTCTGTTTCACATTTTTTGGGGATACAAACCCTGGTACATAAATGTTTTACAAGTTATAGCAGATTAAGTCCTGACCTAAACTATTTTTACCAGGATTAGTTCTTTTTTTTTTTAGTAGAAATTGCTCATCACCAAAGTTGAACATTTAATCTAATAAATTCCTATATACCTATGTCCTGTGTATGCCATCACCCAGCTTCAACAGTTATCAACATTTTGCCATTCTTGCTTCATCTATTTCCTCCATTTTTTTCCTGGAATATATTTTTTTGAGGTGGAGTTTCACTCTTGTTGTCCAGACTGGAGTGCAGTGGTACGATCTCAGCTCATCGTATCCTCCACCTCACAGGTTCAAGCACTTCTCCTGCCTCAGCCTCCCAAGTAGCTGGGATTACAGGTGCCCGCAACCACATCTGGCTAATTTTTCATATTTTTAGTAGAGATAGGGTTTCACCATGTTGGCCAGGCTGGTCTCAAACACCTGACCTCAGGTGATCTGCCCGCCTTGGCCTCCGAAAGTGCTGGGATTACAGACGTGAGCCACCACGCCCAGCCTTTCCTGGAATATTTTAAAGCAAATCCCAGATGCCGTATCATCTCATCCTTACATATTGATACTTTTGCATGACATAGTTCGTTTTCTTAATTTTGCTGGTTACCTCCTTGTTTAGGTTAAACCTAAAATTCCTAATTAGATACAGAGAAAATATAGTGACTTATTGTTAAATAGTAGAGCAAATTAATTTCTTTTGCCAGTCATTTAAGGTGGCTTTTTTCTTTTCTTTTTTTTTTTTTTTTTTTTTGAGACAGAGTCTCGCTCTGTCGCCCGGGCTGGAGAACAGTGGCATAATCTCGGCTCACTGCAACCTCTACCTCTCAGGTTCAAGCAATTCTCCTGCCTCAACCTCCCTAGTAGCTGAGATTACAGGCGCATGCCACCATGCCTGGCTAATTTTTGTATTTTTAGTAGAGGCGGGGTTTCACCATGTTGACCAGGCTGGTCTCAAACTCCTGACCTTGTAATTTGCCCACCTTTGCCTCCCAAAATGCTGGGATTACAGGTGTGAGCCACCGCATCTGGCCTGGCTTTTTGTTATCACTCTTTTATCACTCACTTTCCCAATACAAAATTCTCTTTCAACCACACTTATAACCAACCCCTGTCACAGACATACACAAGCACACACACACAGACACATCTCCACATGCATATATACTGTTAATTCTAGTCTCTGTAATTTTGTGCCCATATTTCTTTTACCGGAAATGTGCTTCTTTTTTCTGTAAGCAATCCTGCAAGAGCTAGCTTAATCTTTGCCTCACTTATTGTTCATTTTGGTGTTCATTCTTTTGTTTATTTATTCCATCAATAGCTATCAAATACCAACTAAATGTATAGTAGTGCTCTAGATGTTTTGTGGCTAGAAAGAGGCATGATATATGATTTCTGCCCATAGGAAATTGATCATCTACCTGGGGAGATAATATAAACGTCTGAAAAGTAAGCAACAATATAGTCGGTATTTATCAAAAGGATAACAACACAAGATAAGTTGCATGGCAAGTGCATGCTGAAGGCCTTCATTGAGGCCTATCATTGAGAAAGGATAAATGAAAGGAAGGCCTAGGGATGGCAGGGAGAGTCTCACAGAAGGGAGTGGTTGAGCTGGGCCTTGAAGAGTGGGTTGGATTTGAACAGACAAAGGGGAGGAAGAAAATAGCACCAGCGAAGGTGTTAGATTGTGCCTTCAGTGAACACTCAGGTATCTGTGGAGTTTTGGTGTCTTTGTACCACATCGCTTAATACTTACTGGGGCTGGGCACAGTGGCTCACGCCTGTAATCCTAACACTTTGGAAGGCCAAGGTGGGTGGATCACTTGAGGCCAGTTCAAGACCAGCCTGGTGAATATGGCAAAACCCCGTGTCTACTGAAAATACAAAAATTAGCTGGGCATGGTGGTGTGCATCTGTAGTTCCAGCTACTCGGGAGACTGAGGCAGGAGAATCACTTGAACCCGAGAGGCAGAGGTTGCAGTATGCTGAGATCGTGCCACTGCACTCCAGCCTGGGTGACGGATCGAGACTCTATCTGAGAAAAAAACAAAAAAACAAAAACCTTGACTATACATAAATGATTAAGTTAATTGCAATCTTGGTCTTGTTGGTTTCTCACTCTGTCACCCAGGCTGGAGTGCAGTGGCGTGATCTTGGCTCACTGCAACTTCCACTTCCCGGGTTCAAGCAGTTATTTTGCCTCAGCTTCCCGAGTAGCTGGGACTACAGGCAAGTGCCACCACACTTGGCGAATTTTTGTGTTTTTAGTAGAGATGGGGTTTTGCCATGTTAGCCAGGTTGGTCTCGAATTCCTGACCTCAGGCATCATCTAGGTATTAAACCTAGCATCCATTAGCTATTATTCCTGATGCTCTTCCTCCCGCAAACCCAAAATGTCCCAGTGTTTGTTGTTTCCACCCTCGTGCACCGTGAGTCCATCATTCCGCTCCCACTTATAAGTGAGAAAGTGTTGTATTTGGTTTTCTGTTATTGCCTTAGTTTGCTGAGAATAACTGCTTCCAGCTCTATCCATGTCCCTGCAAAGGACATGATCTCATTCCTTTTTTTTTTTTTGAGACAGAGTTTCACTCTTATTGCCCAGGCTGGAGTGCACACAATCACGGCTCACTGCAACCTCCGCCCCCCAGGTTCAGGTGATTCTCCTGCCTCAGCCTCCCGAGTAGCTGGGATTACAGGCATGTGCCAACATGTCCGGCTAATTTTTGTATTTTTAGTAGAGACAGGGTTTCACCATGGTGGTCAGGCTGGTCTCGAACTCCTGATCTCAGGTGATCCACCTGCCTCAGCCTCCCAAAGTGTCAGGATTACAGGCATGAGCCACCACACCCGGCCTGATCTCATTTCTTTTTGGCTGTATAGTATTCCATGGTGTAAACATACTACGTTTTCTTTATCCAGTCTAGATGGGCATTTGGGTTGATTCCATGTCTTCGCTATTGTGAATAGTGCTGCAGTAGACATACATGTGCATATATCTTTATAACAGAATGCTTTATGTTCCTTTGGGTATATACCCAGTAATGGGATTGATGGGTCAAATGATATTTCTGCTTCTATATCTTGAGAATTGTCACACTGTCTTCTACAGTGGTTGAATTAATTTATACTCCTTCCAGCAGTGTAAAAGTGTTCTTTTTTCTCCACAGCCTCGCCAGCATCTGTTGTTTCTTGACATTTTAATAATCGCCATTCTGACTGGCATGAAATGGTATCTCATTGTGGTTTTGATTTGCATTTCTGTAATTACCAGTGACGTTGAGCTTTTTTTAATGTTTGGCCACATGAATGTCTTTTGACAAGTGTTTGTTCATGTCCTTTGCCCACTTTTTAGTGAGGTTGTCTTTTTCTTGTAAATTTAAATTCCTGTAGACTCTGGATATTAGATCTTTGTCAGATGGATAAATTGCAAAAATTTTCTCCTATTCTGTAAGTCGTCTATTCACTCTGATGATAGTTTTTGTTTTGTTTTGTTTTGTTTTTTGCTGTGCAGAGGCTCTTCAGTTTAATTAGGTGCCAACAAATGAACTTTCTGAACCTGATAAAGCTTATCTACAAAGACCCTATAGCAAGTATTATACTAAAGGCAAACGTTAGAGCCATTCTCCTTAAGAATCAATAAGAAGTATCCTTAAGGATATTTACTGTCATCACTTCCATTCACCATCTAACTGGAGGTCCTGGCTGGCTCAATAACACAAGAAAAAAGAAATAAGAGGCATATGAAACAGAAAACAGATGTTATTGCTCATACTATAATTATGCATATCAGAGGTCAGCAAACCGTGACCCATGAGCCAAATCTGGCCATTGCCTGTTTTTATATTAAAGTTTTGTTTGTATACATATTGTCTATAGCTGCTTTTGAACTACTAGGGCAGAGTTGAGTAGTTACATTAGTTACATTAGAGACCTATATGTCCTACAAAGCTAACAAAGGTTTGCTACCTGGTCCTCTACAGAAAATGTTTGGTGATCATCCATCTATTAAAATAATACGAAAGAACCTAGAGACAGCTATTAAAACTAGTAAGAATGAGTTAGCAAAGTTACTAAATAGCTGACAATGTGAAAATATCAGTTGTATTCCTATGTATTTATAAGTATTGTATTCCTATGAAAGATATCTTTTATAATAGCAACTAAAACTATAAAGATATCTTAGAATAAATATACCAAAAGAACTTCATTGAGAAAATTATAAAACATTGAAAGGTATAAAAGGAGACCCACATCCTAGGCAATGTGGCAAAACCTCATCTCTACAAAAAATACAAAAATTATCCAGACATGGTGGCCTGTGCCTCTAGTCCCAGCTACTTGTGGGGCTGAGGTAGGAGAATCGTTTGAGCCCAGGAGATCAAGGATGCAGTGAGCTGTGTTTGTGCTGCTGCACTCCAGCCTGGGTGACAGAGCGAGACTCCATCTCAAAAAAAAAAGAAAAATATATTTCCACAATTGTCATATAATATTCCATGTCACTTCATGAACTGGTAAATGACACACTTTTAGTATTCTCTTTATTATTGTAGATATCATGATTTAACATCATCTTTATTATTGTAGGTATCATGACTGGTGCCTTTTATTCAGTCTCAACATTATTAAATCAAATGATATTGACATATTATGAGGTAAGCTTCTGCTTGTGTCAGATTGCATGCCTGGCCAAGAATTTTTCTTTAGCAATATAACTGTCGTTAGCAGGGTCATGAGATTAAGGATTATGACATTGTTGCTATCAAATATTTACATTTGTTTTAATTGAGAATATATTTGTTAAAAAATGAAATTTCCACAACTTTAGAGATCTGATTGGCTTTTATTATCAATTCCTTTATTGGACAGCATCCCATCTAAAGATTTGGAAAGGTACTGATGAGCTGAGCAGAGGAGATGGGCTTTATAGACAGAAAAAGACTGAAGAAAGCAGAAACAAGGAGCAAAGAGCAGATTCGTTGTTACAAAGTTACTTTCCTTATAGGATTAAAACAAAGGGGACTAGGCCCCATCTGACAGGTTGCTTATGTATATCTCTTTTTGTTTGGAAAAGTGGCCCATTTTAAAGTTCAGTTTGATTATGTGGCACCTAGCACTAGTGACACTGTTCTGTGTGGTCTGGTCTGTTGGGTCTAGTGTGGGAGCTCACTCCAAAACAATGGCCTCCTATCATTTTAATTTAACATATTTAATCCAGTTTATAAAACACACAGTATGGCCAGGCGCGGTGGCTCACGCCTGTAAACCCAGCACTTTGGGAGGCCGAGGAGGATCACCTGAGGTCGGAAGTTTGAGGCCAGCATGACCAACATGGAGAAATCCCGTCTCTACTAAAAGTACAAAATTAGCTGGGCATGGTGGCGCATGCCTGTAATCCCAGCTATTCGGGAGGCTGAGTCAGGAGAAACGCTTGAGCCTGGGAGGTGGAGGTGGCAGTGAGCCGAGATCGTGCCATTGCATTCCAGCCTGGGCAATAAGAGCGAATCCCTGTCTCAAAACAAAAAACAAAAAACACGCCAGACACCGTGGCCCACACCTGTAATCCCAGCCAAGATAGCACCACTGCACTCCAGCCTAGCGACAGAGTGAGACTCCATCTCAAAAAAACAAACAAAAAAACCCACACAATGTGGAAAGCAGAAGTTACTATCCCTGTGACGATACCTAAGTTTATTTTTAGGAAATAATATGATTGGTTATGTGGAAAAAGACAAAACATTTTAAGGGAACTCAGCATAAATATAGATAAATATCAAGTTCCGATTGACGTGTCTTTGCTTTTGAAAGGGTAAAGCAGTTGTACTATGTAAAAGCTATCGATTAACCTCCTTTTGAGACATCTATACAGTGTCATACCTTGCTTAGTGACAGGGATACCTTCTGAGAAATTCACTAGGCAGTTTCATTGTTGTGAATATGATGCAGTGTACTTCATTGTTGTGTGAGTATAATACAGTGTAGTAGGCAAACCTGATGGTGTAGCCTACTACATACCTAGGCTGTGTAGTATAGCCTGTTGCTCCTAGGTTACAAACCTGTATAGCATGTTACTTTACTGAATATTGTAGGCAGTTGTAATACAATGGTAAGTATTGTGTATCTAAATATATCTAAACAGAGAAGGTAGAATAAAAATATGGTATTATAATCTTACGGGATCACTACTGTATATATGAGTCAGTGTTGACCTAGATGTCATTATGGAACACATGACTGTCTATACTTAAGAATCCTCACAAAAATCATTGTACTTCTAACCACAGAGGATTAAGGAAAATTTTCCTTTTTTATTTCTTCTATTATTTTAGGCTTCTTTTCTGGTTTTAAAATGTAATGCTTATGTATATTCTTTACCTGCCCTCCCCCTCCCACCCTAACACGCGTACTAAATCTTCCTACTGTGTGCTTAGTTTTATCTAATTATTTTCATTAACTGTGAAAAGGTGTGGGAATGTGAAGAGTCTGAATTAGTTAATCCATTTATTTGATCAACTTCTGATGCAAATTGTTTTCAGGGAGAAGAAGTCAGTGCTGGAAGGATTGGGCTAACACTAGTAGTAGCTGGAATGGTGGGCTCTATTCTTTGTGGCTTATGGCTGGATTATACCAAAACATACAAGTAAGTGAAAGTAAATACATGTATGGTGTGTAACCAAAGGTATTTTGATTTTAAAAGACAATTCGCTTTTTATTTTAAGAAATTTAAAACATATTATCACTTAGATATGGATTCTAAACACTAGTAGGTTCTCTTCACTTAAGTGTTTCAATACTCTGTGTATTATATTATTTTATTGGTCACATTTATTTCAATTTTGAGAACTTGGATACCTTATGAACCCCTTCTTTCTAACAATACTTATACCTACCACTTCAGAAGGAATTATTTCTATTCTAAAAAAAGCCATTTCTGAGAAATATTTGACTTTTGATAGACTTTGTCTTTTTTTTTTTTTTCCGAGGTGGGGTCTCACTCTGTCACCCAGGCTAGAGTGCAGTGGTACCATCTTGGCTCACTGCAGCTTCTGCTTTCCAGGCTCAAGTGATTCTCCCACCTCAGCCTCCTCAGTAGCTGTGACCACAGGTGAGCAGCACCACACTCAGCTAATTTTTTAACTTTTTGGAGACAGGGTTTCACCATGTTGCCCAGGCTGGTTTTGAACTCCTGAGGTCAGGCAGTCCACCCACCTCAGCCTCCCAAAGTGCTGGGATTACAGGCAGGAGCCACCATGCCCGGCCTGTCTTGTTCTTTTCTTATGTTGTGGGCTTAAATACAAAAACAAAAAAGTAATTCTTTCCGATAAAAAATTATCGTTGAGCATAAGGCTTTATTTTGCCAAGAACTTTTTGGCTAAAGTACCCCCAGACTATAGTACCAGTTAACTGTAATATAATGCATAATGTGAAAGTGCTGGCTTGATAAAATGTCTTATGCCTGTAATCCCAGCACTTTGGGAGGCCAAGGTGGGTAGATTGCTTAAGGCCAGGAGTTGGAGACCAGCTTGGGCAACATGGTGAAACTCCATCTCTACTGAAAATACAAAAAATAGCTGAGTGTGGTGGTGAGCACCTGTAATAACAGCTACTCAGGAGGCTAAGGAAGGAGAATTGCTTGAACCCAGGAGGCAGAGGTTGCAGTGAGCTGAGATAGCATGCCACTGGACTCCAGCCTGGGTGACAGAGCAAGACACTGTCTAAAAAAAAAAAAAAGAAAGCAAGAATATATTCTGTTAATTGTACATTATATGGACCCACCAAAATGCTAATACCAAAGAAAATAAATGATACCAACTGGGAGACTAAGAAAGGGTTTCAGAGGCAGCATATTTTGCTCTGGGAGTTAAAAGAATCACCACATTTTTTAACAGGCCAAAACTTCCCCCTGTACTTGGAAATGAATGAATGAAACTATTAATGAATAAATGAATGAAATATGGAACTGTGTCCCATGCACCTTTCAAGGCTCAAGATATATTTGATATTATTAGTCTAAACCCTACCAAAAATATCTCTAATCTTGAAATTCTCCAAGATAATTTTTCCATAAATTAAGATAACACTTACCTTAGCTTTAGTTAGCATTATTGTAAACTGATAGCTTAGAGTGAAACCTACTTGATTTATAGATGAAGGAAGCATATGTAAAGGATTAAATTCCTTAAGTTTTTCATCCATTATACATTTAGAAAACTTGATAGGCATAGACGTGTGTTCTTTGCCACTGTGTCTTTCTTCTCAGGGTAACTGCCATTCATTTGCCAAACTCCTGTTGTGTGCATCTCTCTTAGATGACAATTATGGCAAGCAGTATATGATCCCTGTTGTTAACATGTTTGTAGTCTAAATGGAGCAAATAAGGCATTCACATGTGAAAAGTTAAATAATAGAGCAAACTAAAATAGATGTCATCAGTTTTATAGTACCAAAATGACAAAGGAATTTGGAAGAAAGAGAGACCCTTATAAGCTGGTGTGGTTACAGAAGGCATTTGGAAGAGGTAGAATTTGATCTGAATCTTGAAATGTGAATAGGGAACTATCCCATTTGGTGGCATAAAAATGATTTTATTCATAAAAAAGTATCCCCGTCTGAGCATTCGATATGGTGTGGTTTTGTTTCCTGATGCTGCTGAATCTTAAATTAAAAATGCTTTTAAATTTATGCTTTGGTGGATACATTTTCCATAGACAAGAAGGGGTGAAATTTGAAAATCAAAGATTCATTACTGAACAGATAAGAGTGATGATTTTTATATGTCTAGGAGAATTAGACAAAATACTAACAACTTTGTTGTTTTTGTTTTAGACAGACTACTCTGATAGTTTATATTTTGTCTTTTATTGGAATGGTTATCTTTACTTTCACATTGGACCTCGGATACATTATCATCGTGTTTGTTACTGGAGGGGTGCTTGGGTAAGTATCAGATGTGTTTAGGAGGAGTGATAGCATGCTGTTATGATTCTGAAGTATTATTACTCTGGTCTCTAATTTTTTAAGTTCATCCAAAGGTTCTTCAATATTTTAAACTTTAAGGATTCATTCTGTGCATATAAACGTGTAATTCTTAAGAACTATTAAAATTCTTTAAAATTGGTTTTTGGTATACCATAGGTTAAAAAAATGGATAAGCCTTACTTAATCTGTGTAACTTTATTTGGTTACAAAGACAGTTGACTTATAAAACTGGAAGTAAATTTTTCTCAGAAAAAAATTTGGTATTAGTTGCTTCCAGTTCTGTAATCTTGAGCTGATTGGTCAATAATAATAGTTCCTTACTTTGACATAGCAACTTCAAAATATTCACTTATTTGGTCATTAGAATAAGCCTAAGATGCAAAATGATTACATCAGTATGTGATTGTGACCTTCTGATAATTCTTTCTGTAATTCTGGATTTATTTTCCTAGCTTCTTCATGACTGGTTACCTCCCTTTGGGTTTTGAATTTGCTGTTGAAATCACTTACCCTGAATCTGAAGGTACTTCATCTGGTCTTCTTAATGCTTCTGCACAGGTAAACCTCTGATTTCTCTAAACCTGAGATGATTATTATACCAGATATTCTAGTGAGTAATGAGTTTGACTATGGTTTTATTTGTTGTTGTTGTTGTTGTTTTGTATTTTGGAAACAGGGTCTTGCTCTGCTACCCAAGCTGGAGTGCAGTAGTGCAGTCATGGCTCACTGCAGCTTCAAACTCCTAGGCTCAAGCAATCCTCCCTCCTCTGCCTCCAGAGTATTTGGGATGACAAGTGCACACCAGCATGCCCAGCTAAATGTTTTTTGTTATTTTTTGTAGAGAGGGGGTTTCGCCTTGTTGTCCAGCCTGGTCTCGGACTCCTGGGCTCAAGCAATTCGCCTACCTCAACCTCCCAAAGTGCTAGGATTACACGTGTGAGCCACTGTGCCCAGCCTGACCATGGTTTTTGTTTAATAATTCAACTTTTCAATGAATGTTTCTAGAAAACAAATCATATAAACAATAAGTTAAGAAAAGTTCTGGTGAAAACTTTATACTTGTTTTAAATAAGTAAACTTAATAATAAATTATTTTTCTTATTGTATTTTAGATATTTGGAATTTTGTTCACATTGGCTCAAGGAAAGCTCACATCAGACTATGATCCTAAGGCAGGAAACATTTTTCTCTGTGTCTGGATGTTTATAGGCATCATTTTAACAGGTAAATTAGGGCGTTTGCCTGGCAAAAGGACTTGTGTCATGTGTTAATTTTCATGTATATTGCTTCTCAATAGCTTGGCAGAACTCAAGGGGAAAAAATGAGGTAAAAAGCAGGACATTATTTGTTTTCTTCTAAGGACATGAATCTATTACTTCATTTTGCAGATTTCAAATTCAATACAGTTACTCTGCATAGCAAGCAAAACTGTTGTAAAAAGAGGAGTAAAGGCCGGGTGCGTTGGCTCACGCCTATAATCCCAGCACTTTGGGAGACAGAGGCGGGCAGATTACTTGAGGTGAGGTGTTTGAGACCAACCTGGCCAACATGGCAAAACCCCATCTCTACTAAAATTTGCCAGGTGTGGTAGCGCGCACCTGTAGTCCCAGCTACTTGGGAGGCTGAGGCAGGAAAATCGCTTGAACCCAGGAGACAGAGGTTGCAGTGAGACAAGATCACACCAATGCACTCTAGCCTGGGCAACAGCAAGACTCTGTCTCAAGAAAAAGAGTGGTAAAGACGCGGAGTTGGGAAGACCTGGCCTCAAATTGCGATTCTGCTGCACACTAGGAGTGTGACTTTAGCAGGTTGCTTAACCTCTCACATCCTCCTTTCCTCATTTATATAATAGAGCGTTAAAGCCTCCTTTATAGGGTTACCGTGAGGATTAATTGAAATGGTTCATGAAAAGTTCCTAGTGTCTGGCACCTGGGAGGTGCCTAACACGTGTTTCTACTGTTACAATGTGGTAGAGGTGGTAAGCAGTCAAGTGGTAGTGGTGGAAATAGTATGTGGAATCCTTAGCTAGTGCTTATACTTCTTAGGTATAGTCATCATAGACATGCTGGAAAGAAAATAGTGCTCAATCTCCAGAGAAAGAGAATGTCAAAGAATTTTTATCCATAGTTTGCCCATGCACATGGGTATACAATAGATTTGGAAGCAAGACTTATGTTCAGAAGTATTTCCAGGTGCATGTTGGCTTGTAGTATTATTTTACTTTGTGAATTTCCTTCTGTATCCCTTTACCATCGTGAGGGACAGAAGCTTTGGATATTCAGGAGAGATTATAGTCAGCCCTTTGTGTATCCCGTGGGTTCTTCATCTGTGGATTCAACTGTGGGTTGAAATTAATTGGAAAAAAAATGAATGGTTGCATCTGCACTGAACATGTACAGACTTTTAAAATGTCATCATTCCCTAAACATTATAGTATAAAAACTATTTACATTGTATTTGATATTAGTAATCTAGAGATGATTTAAGTATGTAGGAGGATGTGTGTACGTTATATATAAATACTACCCAGGGGTGTCCAATCTTTTGCCTTCTCTGGACCACATTGGAACAAGAATTATCTTGGGTCACACATGAACTACTCTAATACTAATGATAGCTAATGAACTAAAAAAAAAATTGCAAAATATCTCATAATGTTTTTAAAAAGTTTATGAGTTTGTGTTGGGCCACATTTAAAACTGTCCTGGGCCACATATGGCCTGCAGACCACAGATTGAACAAGCTTATACTACACCATTTCATATAAAGGAATTGAGCATTCATGGATTTTGGTATCTGAGGCGGGGTCTTGGAATCAGTCCCTCGCAGATACCAAGAGAGATTGTGCTTCTTTGATCTGGTTATAACTTAGTTGGAGGACAGAATCTATCAGAAAGATGTGAATCAGAATTTCTTCTACTGTTTGTTGAATACCTGATCATTCTTTGTGAAACCTTCAATATGAAATCTCACCAGTGATAAAGATTTTGGATATACACAACTACCTAAGGTTGCTCACTCATTATTGTATGAATGATAGGAACCTGAGCATTCATTCATTAAGCTAAAAGAAAGTGAGTGCAGTCTGTTTCCTCAAAGAAAAGCATCTTATCACAAGGGAGTTTTTCCCCCATCCAATTAGTATAATAAAACATACAAAACTGTGAAATATGTAATATATTAACAATATATTAAATAAATATGTAATATTTAACTATTGTTCTTTCATAAGTAATTCCATGTTGGTTCTTAATTTCCAGGCAAGTACTATATCTTATCTAAGACTATTACTATTGGCTGGACGTGGTAGCTCACGCTTATATTCCCAGCACTTTGGGAGGCTGAGACAGGCGGATCATTTGAGGTCAGGAGTTCGAGACCAGCCTGACCAACATAGTGAAACCTCGTGTCTACTAAAAATACAAAAAAATTCAGCCAGGTGTGGGGGCACACACCTGTAATCTCAGCTACCTGGGAGGCTGAGGCAGAAGAATTGCTTGAACCTGGGAGATGGAGGTTGCAGTGAGTGAAGATCACACCACTGCACTCCAGCCTGCACAACAAAGGCGAGACTCTGTCTCAAAAAAAAGTATTATTGTTATACCAAAGAAGGGAGCAGTTTTGTAATCCCCTTTCAAATTACTTTTACAAGAGATTCATGAATTCTAATTCAAACAAATCAAGTCTTGAAAATTAAGAAGTGAGAATAAATCTTTAAAATTAGTTTTACATTGATGCTTTTACCATCTCAAATGCTAATTAATTTCTCTCATATGTTGAGTATTTTACTACAGAGCTTTGTTATTATTGTATCTGTTACGGTCGTCTGTGATAGTGATCTTTGGTGTTACTATTGTAATTGTTTGGGGACATCATGAACTACACCCATAAAAGATGGTGAACTTAATAAAGGTTTTGTGTGTTCTGACTGCTCCACTGACCAGCCATTCCCGTATCTCTTTTCCCCTTGTTGGGCTTCCCTATTCTCTGAAGCACAACAATATTGACATCAGGGTCCTGATTAATACCCCTGAATTAATACCCCTACAATGGCTTCTAAATGTTTAAGCGAAAGGAAGAATAGTAAATCTCTCATCTTAAATCAGAAGCTAAAAATGATTAAGCTTAGTGAGGAAGTCATGTCAAAAGCCCAGAGAGCCCAAAAGCTAGGCCTTTTGCACCAAACAATTAGCCAAGTTGCTAATGCAAAGGAAAAATTATTAAGGGAAATTAAGAATGCTACTCCATTGAACACACAAATGATAAAGCACAACATCCTTATTGATACGGAGAAAGTTTGAGTGGTCTTGTTAGAAGATCATACCAGCCACAGCATCCCCGGAAACCAAAGCCTAATCTAGAGCAAGGCCCTAACTGTCCAATTCTGTGAAAGCTGAAAGAGGTGAGAAAGTTGCAGAAGAAAAGCTGGAAGCTAGCAGAGGTCAGTTCATGAGGTAAGGAAAGAAGTTGTCTTTATAACATAAAACTGCAAGGCGAAGCAGCAAGTGCTGATGTAGATGCTGAAATAAATTATCCAGAAGATCTAGCTAAGATTGTTGATGAAGGTGGCTACAATAAACAAATTTTCCATGTAGATGAAACAGGCTTATATTGGAAGAAGATGCCTTCTAGGACTACCATAGCTATAGAGGAGGAATCAATGTCTGGCTTCAAAGGACAAGCTGACTCTCCTGTGAGGGGTTGATGCAGCTGGTGACTTTAAATTGAAACTAATGCTTGTTGACCATTCTGAAAATCCTAGGGCCCTTAAGAATTAGGCTAAATTTGCTCTGCCTAAGCTCTATCAATGGAACAATGAACCTGAAACCTGTAGTTGATAGTACATCTGTTAATAGCATGGTTTGCTGAATATTTTAAACCCATTGTTGAAGCCTGCTACTCAGAAAAACATTCCTTTCAAAATAGTACTGCTCTTTGACGAATTCACCTGTTTACCCAAGAGCTCTGATGAAGATGTACAAGGAGATCAATGTTGTTTTCATGCCTGGAAATACAGCATCCCTTCTGCAGCCCATGGATCAAGCAGTAGTTTCAACTTTCAAGTCTTGTTCTTTAAGAAATACATTTCAAAAGGCTGTAGCTGCCAGAAATAATTATTCCTCTCTTGGATCTGGGCAAAGTAAATTGAGAACTTTCTGGAAAGGATGCACCATCCTAGATGCCATTAAGAACATTCTTGATTCATGGGAGGAGGTCAAACTATCAACATTAACAGGAGTTTGGAGGAAGTTAATTCCATTCTCATGGATGATTTTGAGGGGTTCAAGACTTCAGTGGAGGAAATAGCTGCAGATGTGGTGGGAATAACAAGAGAACTGGAATTAGAAGTGGAATATGAAGAGGTAACTGAATTGCTGCATCTCATGGTAAAACTTGAACAAATGAAGGGTTGCTTCTTATGGATAAGCAAAGAAAGTGTTTTCTTGAGTTGGAATCTACTAGTAAAGATGCTGTAAATGTTGAAATGACAACAAAGGATTTAGAATATTATATAAACTTAGTTGATGAAGCAGTGGCAGGGTTTGAGAAAATTGACTCCTATTTTGAGGAAGTTTTGTGGGTAAAATGTTATCAAAAAAGTATTGCACACAGAGAGATCTTTCGTGAAAGGAAGAGTTGATTAATATGGCAAACTTCGTCACTGTCTTACTTTAAGAAATTGTCACAGCCACTCCCACCTTTTAGCAGCCACCACCCTGATCTGTCAGCAGTCATCACCATCAAGGCAAGACCCTCCACCAGCAAAAAGAGAACTTGCAGAAGGCTTGGATAATAATTAGCATTTTTTTAGCAGTAAAGTGTTTTTTGTTTTGTTTTGTTTTAGATGGAGTTTCGCTCTTGTTGCCCAGGCTGGAGTGGAATAGTGCCATCCCAGCTCACTGCAACCTCTGCCTCCTGGGTTCAAGTGATTCTCCTGCCTCAGCCTCCTGAATAGCTGGGATTACAGATGCCCACCACCATACCGGCTAATTTTTGTATTTTTAGTAGAGATGGGGGTTTCACTATGTTGATTAGGCTGGTCTCGAACTGACCTCAGGTGATCCTCCTGCCTTGGCCTCCCAAAGTGCTAGGATTACAGGCATGAGCCACCGTGCCTGGCCAGTGAAGTGTTTTTAAATTAAGGCATGTAGATTGATTTTTTTAAAGACATAATGCTATTGCAAACTTTAAATAGACTACAGTATAGTATAAATATAACTTTTTATGCACTGGAAAACCAAAAAATTTGTGCAGTTTCGTGATCTCGGCTCACTGCAAACTGCATCTCCCAGGTTCAAGCGATTCTCCTGCCTCAGCCTCCCTAGTTGCTGGGACTACAGGCACGTGCCGCCATGTCCAGCTAACTTTTTGTTTTTAGTAGAGATGGGGTTTCACTCTCCTGACCTTGTGATCCACCCACCTCGGCCTCCCAGTGCTGGGATTACAGGCGTGAGCCACCGTGCCCAGCAATATTCACTCTTTTGTGGTGATCTGGAGCTGAACCCACAATATCTCTGAGATATACCTGCATTCCCTTCTGCCTAGAATGTCTTCCTCTCCTCTTGTCTGCTTGACAAGTTATTACTCAGTTTTTTCCAGTATCAAATATGTCTTCTCTGGAAAACCTTCTCTAATTTCCTTTGGCTGACATAGACTTTTTTGCTCCCCCTTCCCCACCATACCTTGCAATTATCATACACTGTTATACTTGTTTACATGTCAAAGTTTCCCTAGATTGGAGAGTCCTTTCAAAAAAAGAATTACTTTTTATTTTTGTATCATTGGTTGCTAGCATTCCCGTGTTTGTTCAATAATGAATGACTTACTAATTGTTAACAACTTTAGAGAGGTACTATTATTTTTCAGGCTATTGGGATGCTATTAAATATCATGACACTACAGTGTATTAAATTTGACAATACCAAGAAAGACTTTGAGCTGCTTTTAAAAAAAATCTTCACATAACAGTTTATAGTAACTCCATTGATGCCTCTCTGTTTCAGCATTAATCAAGTCGGATCTGCGAAGACACAACATAAATATAGGAATTACAAATGTTGATGTTAAAGCTGTAAGTAATGAATATTTTTATGATTATACTGTTGAGAAATATGTATAGAGTAAATGTAAAACCATGTTTTTTTATTTAGCTATTTTTCCCCCAAGTCAACTGTTGATCTGTTATAATAGGATATGCCAGATGCTATACATTTTTAATCTTCTGATTATTTTATAGGTACCAGCTGACAGTCCCACAGACCAAGAATCAAAAACGGTTATGTTGTCCACGCAGTCAGAATCAGCAATTTGAAGAGAAAGGAAAAGTTACTATCCTGTAGTAATTGGGGACAATGTGATCATCCTTGGAGAGAGATATGAGCACCAAGACTGGGTTTGTATGTGGTGGGGGAAGAGACACACTTACTTGAAAATTACCATATGAACTCTAAATGCGTAATTATTATTTTGCTTAATTGTTAATTTAAGGGAAATTTTCTTAAAATTCTTCTGTTTACATCATGTTAACACTATTGTTTATCTAATCAGTGTCCAGTTTTTAGTCTTATATTGTATCTGAAAGTAAGCTTCTTGACATTTGCTTTTAAAAGTCGATGTTTTCTTTTTTGTAGAAAATGGAAGCTTAGAAGACTTTTAAAGTGATAATATGGGGTGTTCAGTCCCCATAAGATATAATTGTTCATGCAGTTTATATATTAAAATATCCAATGGAACTAAATGTACAATATATTCCTAATTGGCTGCCTTTTCACTGTGCTGACCAACTGTTCAAGCCACTTCATATGAGTACAACATACCAACATGACACTACTCACCCACAAAGGACAGCATTGGGATCAGGCTTTCAGATGACCTCTACGATTTTTCCCATTTATTGTACTCTTGTTACACATGCAGTCAATGGCTACAAAAACTATTCTGTGTACAGATTCTACCCAGACTTTGGTATTAGAATTATGTTCTCATTAAGGAGCCTGGTTATAGGCTCGTTCTGTCTTGAGTTCTTTTCTGTGCTGCCTTTCTATCATGGATAAATGCTAACACTGTATTTTTTTCATTCCAACTTGAGATAGTTTTGTACCCATTGCCTTTTTTTTATTTTAAACTTGCTTCTTTTTTTTTCCTGATGTGTAACTTTCTAGTAAGACAATTTCATCATATATGTTACTGGCTATTTCATGATTTCTTGTATCACATCCTATATTTTGCTTTGAAGATTCCTGAAATAAGGAAATCTGTAATAACTTCAGATAGCCTACATGTCTCCATTTAGTGGAGATCTCTTGAATGCTGTTTGAATTCTGCAGTATCATTTTTATGACCATTCTCCTTTGAGGAATACTATTCCCAGGTACATGCTCCATCAGTGTGCCAGGGAGTGGATTCTTTTCTTCACTGCAGCGTCATCACACTGTTGGAGTTGTCTGCTCTTTTACATGCTCAGGTAGGGAAAATAGGACCAAATATATTTCCACAGTGCCTACCACTGTGTCATGTTTACAGTGAGAGGTTAAGTATTGTTGATGTCCTGACTCTGAGCTCATGGGGAGTATCTTTATAGTAATGACATTTGATCAGCCATAGAATTTACATTATGTTCATATGCACCCAAAAAAGCTAGTCAGGTAATGAATACCCTTGAAGTGAATAGCAGTTTTGATTTAGGCAGTGTGTCAGGCCATCCTTGCATTGCTATAAAGAAATACTTGGGCCAGGCGTGGTGGCTCACGCGTATAATCCCAGCACTTTGGGAGACCGAAGTGGGTGGATCACCTGAGGTCAGGAGTTCAAGACCAGCCTGGCCAACATGGTAAAAACCCATCTCTACTAAAAAAAAAAAGTGAATAAAATAAAATAAACCAGGCGCTGTGGCTGTGGCTCATGCCTGTAATCCCAGCACTTTAGGAAGCCGAGGCAGGTGGATCACGAGGTCAAGAGTTCAAAACCAGCCTGGCCAAGATGGTGAAACCCTGTCTCTACTAAAAATACAAAAATTAGCCGGGCGCAGTGGCAAGCGCCTGTAATCCCAGCTGCTCGGGAGGCTGAGGCAGGAGAATCACTTGAATGCGGGTGGCAGAGGTTGCAGTGAGCTGAAATCACGCCACTGCACTCCAGCCTGGGAGATAAAGTGAGACTGTCTCAAATAAATAAATAATACCTGAGGTTTAGCACAAGCACGATGGCTTACACCTATAATCTCAGCACTTTGGGAGGCTGAGGTGGGTGGATTACTTGAGGTCAGGAGTTGAAGACCAGTCTGGCCAACATGGTGAAACCCCATCGCTACTAAAAATACACACACACACACACAAATTAGCCGGGCATGGTGGCACACGCCTGTAGTCCCACCTTGGGAAGCTGAGGCATGAGAATTGCCTGAACCTGGAAGGCGGAGGCCACAGTGGGCTGAGATTGCACCTCTGCATTCCAGCCTGGGTGACAGAGCAAGACTCTGTTTCAGGAAAGAAAGAACAGAAATACTTTAGACCGTGTAATTTACAAATAAAAAAGGTTTAAGTAGCTTACGGTTCTGCAGGCTGTGTAAGCATGGCACCAGTGTCTGCTCGGCTTCTGGGGAGCCCTCAGGGAGATTTACTCATGGTGGAAGGCTAAGTGGGAGCAGAGATGTCACACGGCGAAGCAGGAGCTAGAGAGCAGGGAGGTGCCATACACCTTCAAACAACCAGATTTTGTGAAAACTCACTCACTACTGCAAGAATAGCACCAAGCCATGAGGGATTCACTCCCAGGACCCAAACACCTTCCATTAGGGCCACCCTGCAACATTGAGGATTACATTTCAACATGAGATTGGAGGGACAAGTATCCCAACTATATCAGGCAGAATATATGCATTGATATATATTGAAATTATAACATTCTTTATAATCAAGTTACTGTAAATTATGTAGAATCTGACCCTGGGGAATGTGTTACCTTAAGAATTTGACTAAGAATCAGGAACTCTGTGTCCATGTCCTGAATGTGTTTCTGTACGTTCCTATAACTCTGGACAAGTCATTAAACCTCTCTGGGCAGTATTTTCCTCATCCATGAAATGGATGTGTTCAGTTTGATCTCAAAGATCTTTTCAAAATATTAAATGCTGTTAATCATGGAATAGACCAAATTATTATATCACAGGAACTTGAATCCAGCCTGAGAAAAATTCGCTGGACAACAGTCAGTTGAGGGTAACTCAAGCAGAGTATGTCCAATCATTACTTCTTTTAACATTTACGTTACAGGTAAAACAGCCAAAATATATGTTAAGGTCTCTCCCCAAATAATTATTTTTGTTTTTAAACTATCAATGTTGTTTAAACTAATCATGTACTTGAGTTCCTGAGGTTTTGAACAAATTACAAATGAAATTTAGAATACTTTATTTCTGAAAAGCATATACATATATGTTTGTGTATTTTTCCTTGTTAGAAAGGAGGTGAAATATGTGACAGAATGCAAAATGAATTGATAATTTTTCTGTATTTTGAGTGAAAGTTGTCTGTAATATATCAAACAAGAATTATAATTCTACAGTAATGTGTGACTTAATGACAGCTATATTCTGAGAAATTTGACGTTAGGTGATTTCATCATTGTGTGAACATCATGAAGTGTACTTACACAAACCTAGGTGGTAGAGCCTACTACATACCTAGGCTATATGGCAAAGCCTGTCACTTCTAGGCTACAAACCTGTATAGCATGTTCATGTATTGAATACCTTAGGCAATTGTAACACAATGGTATTTGTATAATCTAAACACAGAACAGATAATACATTGTGCTACAATGTAACAATGGCTGTGGCATCACTAGGTGATAGGAATTTTTCAGCTCCATTATAATCTTATAGGATCTCTGTCATATGTGGTCCATTGTTGAGTGAAACATCATTATGTGGCACATGACTGTGTGTCATATTTTCAGAAAATGGAATAGGTAATCATCACTTGTGTGAATGTTAATCAAATGATTTAGGAAAGAAACTGGATGTTTTAAAAGCTGTTGCATTTATTATAAATGTCACAAATACAACTCTTGCCTATTGAGAATGTTGGAGAGATGTCTGTAAAAAAATTTATATGTAAAAATGTGTCTGTATGCAATAGTTTGAAAAATGCCTGTGTCATAAGTCATTACTCATGTTCTAATTTTTGCTCTTTGTACTGTTTATCTGTATGCTTGTTCTTCAATATTTCAGACTCAAAATAAATTTATTTTTTTATGTTAATTTGCTATGACTTTTTGAAAAATTCTGATGCTTAGGTTCACATGGGGAGTTTAAAGGGATTACAAAATTTCAGAATGGGAATGAGGGAATGAGGTAGTGCATGGAACATAAAATAGGGAAACAAAGTCTACCAGGGTCAGGGCTAAAATAGATACTAAAATATTTTATTCCTTTAAAAGTAACTTTAGAGAGTGATGTTAGCACGATGGCAGAATAGGAGCTTTGTATCATCATTCTTCCACAGAAGCATTGATTTTTACCAGTACTTTCAGATGATAGTTCTTTTGTAGGAATCCAGAAGTCCAATGTAGAAGTTCCAGCACACCCTTGGAGCAGAAATATCTGAGAATAAATGCATTAAAGAAAGGAAAAAGAACATTTTCACTTTATCTGCATCACTCCTCCTTGAAGTTAGCACAGCTTAGTGGCAAGAGAGACTCCCCTCAGTCCACGATTTCTCCCAAAGGAGAAGGTGATGGCATAGTGCGTGAGTGCTCAGCCCCTAGCTGTGTGGGATGCTGCCTAAGAACCCTACCTCTTTCTTGCCCCAATTAAAATACTGAGGTGATTGGCATAGCTAAGTGTTGGGAAAGGCTGGGAGGAGGGAAGAAAGGCTCTGAAACATTCTCAGCACTCCACAGACTCCATCAGGAAGCATACCCACCAGCCACTGGGATGCCTTGCATATGGACCTCCCACATGACCTATGGCCACCCCAAATGCTCTGTGCACCTCACCCCCATCTCCGTGAGGCTGGCTTCCCAAGCATGCCACATTGGATGGCAACTGCAAGCATCAAATATAGAGACAGATGGCTTGATTGTGGAACTGGAGCAAGGTACACAAACTTGAGTACTTAAGGGCACCACCCTAGGGGAAACAAATAGTAGGCTGTCAGGACCTGGCCTGGCTTTGTGGGATTGAGAGAAGGTATATAACTTCTAAGAATCCCCTGCTGCAAGTGGGAACGGGTTGTGGAGCAGGTGAATCCACAGGAAAGGTAGGAGAGACCCTCAGAATTCCTAGCCAGGCAGATTGATGAAGGCATTTCTCTCCTGAAGCTAGTCAATTAAGACTGGAAGAAGTGATTTTCTTCAAATGCAAGGATAGAAATGGAAGACTTCAAGAAAACAAACAAAAAATGGAAACATGATATCACCTAAGGAGCACAATAATATTACAGTAACAAATCCAAAGAAATTGAGATCTATGAATTGCTTGACAATAAATTTAAATTGTTTTAAGAAAATTCACTGAGCTGTAAGAGAACTGATACACAGCTCTATGAAATCAGAAAAACAATGCATGAACAAAATGGAAGTTCAGCAAAGAGATAGAAATAAAAAACAAATTCTGCTGCTGAAGAATACAATCAGAAAGGAAAAATGCAATAGTCAGCAGCAGATTTGATCAAGCAGAAGAAAGAATCTGAATTCCAAGATAGGTCATTTGAAAATATCCAGCTAGAGGAGAGAAAAAGAATGAAAGGATTAAAGAGAGCTTATGAGATTTATGAAACAACATTAAGAGCTAACATTTGCATTATGGAAATAATAAAGGAGAAGAGAAAGAAGGAGCAGAAAGCTTATTTAATAAAAAATGGCTGAAAGCTTCTCAAATGTGGGAGACACACAGACATTAAGGTATATGACGCTCAAAGGTCTGCAATGTGGTTCAACCCAAAAAAGACTTTGCCAAGACACATTGCACTCAAACAGTCAAAAGTAAAAGAATTAAAATTTCCCCCCCTTTTTTTTTTCTCTTTTTTGAGACAGAGTCTCACTCTTGTCCCCAGGCTGGAGTGCAGTGGCATGATCTTGGCTCACTGCAACCACCTCCTCCGAGGCTCAAGCAATTCTCATGCCTTAGCCTCCCAAGTAGCTGGGATTACAGGCATGCACCACCATGCCTGGCTAAATTTTTGGTATTTTTAATAGAGATAAGATTTCACCATGTTGGCCAGGCTGGTCTCAAACTCCCAGCCTCAAGTGATCCACCTGCCTTGGCCTCTCAAAGTGCTGGGATTACAGATATGAGCCACTGTGCCCAGCCAAAAATCAAAGAGAATTTTATTTATTTATTTTATTTTTTAATTTTTTTGATTTTAACAGCTTTATGAAGATATAATTCACATACCATACAATTTACCTATTTAAAGCGTATGTTAATTTTATACTTTTTAAAAACTTTGTTTATAGTATAGTCACAGATGTATGCAACCATTACCACAGTCAACTTCAGAGCATTTTCATCACTTCAAAAAGAAATCCCTTACCCCATAGCTATCACTCCCCTATGCCTTCATCTACCACCTCATTGATTCCTCAAGGATCTAGAACTAGAAATACCATTTGACCCAGCCATCCCACTACTGGGTATATACCCAAAGGATTATAAATTATGCTGCTATAAAGACACATGTACACATATGTTTATTGTGGCCCTATTCATAATAGCAAAGACTTGGAACCAACCCAAATGTCCATCAATGATAGGCTGGATTAAGAAAATACGGCACATATACACCATGGAATACTATGCAGCCATAAAAAAGGATGAGTTCATGTCCTTTGTAGGGAGATGGTTGAAGCCGGAAACCATCATTCTGAGCAAACTATTGCAAGGACAGAAAACCAAACACTGCATGTTCTTACTCAGAGGTAGGAATTGAACAATGAGAACACTTGGACACATGGTGGGAAACATCACACACTGGGGCCTGTCATGGAGTTAGGGGAGCGGGAGAGGGATAGTATTAGGAGATATACCTAATGTAAATGACAAATTAATGAGTGCAGCACACCAACATGGCACATGCATACATATGTAACAAACCTGCACGTTGTGCACATGTACCCTAGAACTTAAAGTATAATTTAAAAAAATATATATAAATAAAATTTTATATATTGAAAAAATATATAAATAAAAAATTTTTAAAATAGACAAATGTATAGAGATCAAAGAGAATTTTTAATGCAGCACAAGGAAAAAGAAGCTTATCACATACAAGGGAGACCCCTTGTATTTCTCAGCAGGAACCTTGCAGGCCAAGAAAGAGTAGGATGATATATTCAAAATGCTGAAATTTAAAAAAAAAATAGGGTCAGGCATGGTGGCTCACACCTGTAATCCCAGCACTTTGGGAGGCCGAGGTGGGCAGATCACAAGGTCAGGAGATCGAGACCATCCTGGCTAACAGAGTGAAACCCTGTCTCTACTAAAAAATACAAAAAATTAGCTGAATGTGGTGGCGGGTGCCTGTAGTCCCAGCTACTAGGGAGGCTGAGGCAGGAGAATGGTGTGAACCTGGGAGGTGGAGCTTTCAGTGAGCCAAGATCGTGCCACTGCACTCCAGCCTGGGTGACAGAGCAAGACTCCATCTCAAAAAAAATAAATTAATTAAATAAGATAAAAATAACAACAACAACAAAAAAACTGCTAACCAAGAATACATTACCTGATAAATCTGTCCTTAAGAAAAGGAAAGATTAACTTTCCCAGACAAACAAAAACTGAGGGAGTTAAATCACCACCAGACCTACCTTGCGAGAAATGCTAAATGGAGTTCTTCAAGCGGAAAGAAAAGTATGCTAATTCTAATGCTAATATGAAAACATAAAAAGATATAAAACTCTCTGCTAAAGATACATATATAGTCAAAATCAGAATATTCTAATATTGCAGTGGTTATGTGTAAATCATTTTAACTCATGTATAGGCTAAAAGACAAAAATATTAAAAATAACTAGCTTTGGTAATTCATTAATTGATACACAATATAAAAGGATGAGTATTGTGACAGCAAAAGCATAAAATGGGGGCATATAAAAGTGTAGAGTTTTTGTATGTAAACAAAGTTAAGTTGTTATCAGCTTAAAATAGACAATAAGATGTTTATGTAAG
Organism: Rhinopithecus bieti; assembly: GCF_001698545.2. Taxonomy (NCBI): domain Eukaryota; kingdom Metazoa; phylum Chordata; class Mammalia; order Primates; family Cercopithecidae; genus Rhinopithecus; species Rhinopithecus bieti. The sequence continues at coordinate 948,780 of NW_016814760.1, read as the reverse complement.
CCTATTTTAACCACAAAGCAGAAACCTGTAGTAGACACACACAGCTAAAGAGAAAGGGATCTGGCTGGGCACGTTGGCTCACGCCTGTAATCCCAGCACTTTGGGAGGCCAGGAGATCAAGACCATCCTGGCTAACACAGTGAAACCCCAGCTCTACTAAAAAAGACAAAAAAATTAGCCAGGTGTGGTGGCAGGCGCCTGTAGTCCCAGCTACTCGAGAGGCTGAGGCAGGAGAATGGTGTGAACTTGAACCCAGGAGGTGGAGCTTGCAGTGAGCCGAGATCGCACCAGTGCACTCCAGCCTGGGCAACAGAGTGAGACTCTGTCTCAAAAAAAAAAAAAAAAAAGAAAGAAAGGGATCTAAGTATACTACTAAGGAAAATCATCAAATCGCAAAAGACAGCAAGAGAGAAAGAAAAGAACAAAGGATCTTTAAAACAGCCAGAAAACAATTAACAAAACACCTATAAGTTCTTACCTGTCAATAATTACTTTAAATGTAAATGGGTTAAATTATCCAATCATAGACATAGATTGGCTAAAAGGATTTAAAAACCAAACTGTATGCTGCTTACCAGAGTCACTTTAGCTTTAAAGATATACATAGGCCATAAAGGGATGGAAAGAGAGAATTCATGCAAATGGAAACAGACATAGAGCAGAGTAGCTTTATTTATTTATTTATTTTTGAGACAGAGTCTCACTCTGTCACCCAGGTTGGAGTGTAGTGGTGCAATCTCTGCTCACTGCAAACTCCACCTCCTGGGTTGAAGTGATTCTCATGCCTCAGCCTCCCAAGTAGCTGGGATTACAGGTGTGTACCACCACACTCATCTAATTTTTATATTTTTAGGAAATAGAGTTTCACTGTGTTGGCCAGGCTGGTCTTGAATGCCTGACCTCAGGTAATCCGCCCACCTTGGCCTCCCAAAGTGCTGGGATTACAGTTGTGAACCAATGCACCTGGACAGGGTAGCTATATTTAAATCAGACAAAACGGACTTTAAGTAAAAACTTTGGCCAGTCATGGTGGCTCACGCCTATAATCCCAGCACTTTGGGAGGCCAAAGCAGGTGGGTTACCTGAGGTCAGGAGTTCGAGACCAGCCTGACCAATATGGTGAAACCCCGTCTCTACTAAAAATACAAAAATTAGCTGGTCATGGTGGCAGATGCCTGTAATCCCAGCTACTCAGGAGGCTGAGGCAGGAGAATTACTTGAGCCTGGGAGACAGAGATTGCAGTGAGCTAAGACTAGGCTACTGTACTCCAACCTGGCCAACAGAGCAAGACTCTGTCAAAAAAAAAAAAAACCAAAACCCACAAAATTTTAACAAAGGACAAAGAAGACTATCCTATAATGATAATGGAGTCAATTTTTTTTTTTTTTTTTTTTTTTTTGAAATGGAGTCTCACTTTGTCACCAGGCTGGAGTGCAGTGGTGTGATCTCAGGTCATTGCAACCTCTGCCTCCCATGTTCAAACAATTTCCCTGCCTCAGCCTCCCAAGTAGCCAGTACTATAGGCCTGTGCCACCATGCCTAGCTAATTTTTTGTATTTTAGTAGAGACAGGGTTTCACCACATTGGCCAGGATGGTCTCTATCTCCTGACCTCATGATCTGCCCACCTTGGCCTCCCAAAGTGCTGGGATTACAGGCGTGAGCCACCGCGGCTGGCCTTAATGGAGTCAATTCTTTATGAGGATCTAACAAGTTGCATGTGCATGTGTGTGTGTGTGTGTGCCAACAATGGACTACCTAAAATTATGCAAAGCAAATATTAACAGATCTGAAAGGAGAAGTAGATAGCAGTAGAATTAATAGGGGATTTCAGTACCCCACTTTCAACAATGGATAGAACATCCAGCCAAAATCAATAAGGAAACATTGGATTTGAATTACACCTTAGACCAAATGGACTTAATGGACATGCATCAAATATTCCATTTAATAGCACAGAATACACATTTTCCTCAAGTACATATGGAACATTCTCCAGGATGGATCATATGTTAGGCCCAAAAGAATGTCTTTAAAATATATTTAAATAAGAAATACAATTGAAATAATCACATATTCCTTAAGACATAATATCATATTAAGCAACTTTTCTGATGCTTACAATGATAGGAAATTACACAACTACATATTATTTCACAATGATATGAAATTACCCACCAACAGAAGGAAAATTGGAAAATTCAAAAATACGTAGAAATTAAACAACAGATTCTGAACAACCAATGAATCAAAGAAGAAATCAAACAGGAAATCAAAAAATATTTTGAGACAAATGAAAATAGAAATACTTTCTATTTCCATTACCATATCAAAACTGATGGAAAGCAGCAAAAACAGTTCAAGGAGGGAAATTATAATAATAAATGCCTAAGTGAAGAAATATCTTAAATAAATCACCTAACTTTACACCTGAAGGAAGTAGACAAAGAAGAACAAACTAAGCCCAAAATTAGTAGAAGGAAGGAAATAACAAAGATGAGAACAGAAATAAATGAAATGTAGACTAGAAAAATAATATAAAAGATCAGTGAAACTAGGAGTTTTATTTTTTGAAAAGAAAAACAAAATTGATGAACCTTAGAGTAAGAAAAAGAGAAGTCTCAAATAATTGAAATTGTAAATGAAAGAGGAGATATTACAACTGATACCACAGAAATACAAAGAATCATAAGAGACTATTAGAAACAATTGTACTTAAACAAACTGGATAACCTAGAAATTGATAAATTTCTAGAAACATACAACCTACCAAGACTGAGTTATGAAGAGAGAGAAAATCTGAGTAGACCAATAACAAGTAAGCAGATTGTATCAGTAATCAAAAATTGTCCGTAGAAGTAAAACCTAGGTCCCAGTGGCTTCACTGGTGAATTCTACCACACATTGAAAGAAAATAATACCAGTCCTTCTCAAAGTTTTCCATAAAATTTCAGAGGATGAACACTCCAAACTAATGGTCAGCATTACCCTGACACAAAAACCAGTCAAGGACACCGTAAGAAAACAAAACTATAGACCGGTATCCCTGATCCTCAACAAAATACTGGCAAACCAAATTTAACAACACATTAAAAGGATCATACACTATGATCAAATGGGATTTATCCCTGGGATATAAGAATGGTTCAACATATGCAATTCAATAAATGTGATATACCATAAGGGTAAAAATTATATGGTCACCTCAATAGATGCAGAAAAAGTATTTAACAAAATTCAACACCCTTTCATGATAAAACCTCAAAAAAAAAAAAATAGACATAGAAGGAACTTACCTCAACACAATAAAGACCATTTATGAAAAGCCCACAGCTAACATTATATTCAATGATGAAAAAGCTGAAATCTCTTTCTCTGAGATACAGAACAAGGCAAGGAGGTCCCCTCTTACCACTCTATTTAGTAGGATTGGAAGTTCTAACATGAGTAATTAAACAAGAAAAATAAATAAAAGGCATCCAGATCTGAAAGGAAGAATTAAAATTGTCTCTGTGTGCAGATAACGTGATCTTATGTATAAAAAACTGTAGAGATTCTATGAAAAAACATTTAAAAATAATAAATTCAGGAAAGTTGCTGGATACAAAATCAACATATGAAAACTGTTGCATTTCTATATACTAATGAACTATCTGAAAGACTAAGCAAAAAATTTCATTTACACTAAGATCAAAAAGAATAAAGTACTCAGAAATAAGTTTAATCAAGGAGGTGAAAAATCTGTACAATGAAAACTATAATGCATTGATGCAAGAAATTGAAGACAAATTAATGGGAAGATATCCCAAGTACATGGATCAGAAGAATCAATATTGTCAAAATGTCCATACTACCCAAAGCAACCTTAAGATTAAACACAGTCTCTCTCAAAATTCCAATGGCATTTTTCATAAAAATAGAACAATCTTAAAATTTGTGTGGAATCTCAAGAGAACTTGAATAGTTAAAGCAATCTTGAGAAAGATCAAAGCTGATTCACACTTCCTGATTTCAAATTATATTACAAAGTTACTGTAATCAAAACAGCATGATCATGGTACTCTCATAAAAACAAACATATAGGCCAGTGGAACAGAAAGCCTAGAAATAAACTCATACATATACTGTCAAGTAATCTGTGACAAGAATACACAATGTGGAAGGGATAGTCCTCAATAGATACTGTTGGGAAACCTGGATAACTACATGCAAAAAAGAAAAAAATGAAATTGGATTCTTACATCATACAGAAAAATCAACTCAAATGGATTAAAGACAGGGCAGGTGCGGGGGCTCCTGCCTGTAATCCCAGCACTTTGGGAGGCCGAGGTGGAAGGATCACTTGAGCTGCGAGTTTGAGAACAGCTTGGGCAACATAGTAAGACCTCGCCTCTACCAAAAAAAATTTAAAAATTAGCCAGGTGTGGTGGCATGCGCCTGTAGTCTCAGCTACTCAGGAAAGCTGAGTTGGGAGGCTCACTTGAGCCTAGAAGGTTGAAGCTGCAGTAAGCCGAGATTGCACCACTGCACTCCAGCCTGAGTGACAGAATGCCACCACACCCGGCTAATTTTTGTATTTTTTTTCCAGTACAGACAGGGTTTCACCATGTTGGTCAGGCTGGTCTCAAACTCCTGACCTCATGATCCGCCCGTCTTGGCCTCCCAAAGTGCTGGGATTACAGGTGTGAGCCACCGCCCCAGGCCTAAACTTGACGTTATTTATAAGCAGCTGCCAATACAATTATTGTTATCCCAAAATATTGTCACTTGCATGTGCATGTGGGTACAGTGCTGAGCACTGTGCAAAGATGGTGAAACAAAAATGAATTCAAAAGATACCTGAATTCAGGGGAGATATGGGCAAATGATACAGTAGCCAAGGGATTTGGGCACCAAAAGAACAAAACTGAGTTGCTTTTGTGAGCAGGAAAAATGGTTCCTATATTTATTGTGCAATCCTCAACAAAGGAAATTAAAAAACAAACTTTTGTGGTGAGGGGTTGGGGTGTTGAGGATAAGGGACAGGGATGTGCCAGCAAGCCCACTACCCATACACAACTCAATTTTTGTTCTTTTTTAGTTTATATGCATGCATAATTTTACATAAGAATAAAGCAATTTCTTTATTTAACATAAGACCATAAGCATTTTCCAATTGTCCTTTTGAACCGTTATTTTACATAACTACATAATATTGCAATAAGCTGACATAACATCATTACCTAATGCTTGTCTACTCATGGACATTTATTCATTTACTTATTCAACATTGAGCATTTAGAATTTTGTCAGTTTGTGACAGGAGCTGGAAATGCAAAGACAGTGTTCCTCTTTCAAGATGCTCAAAGACAAGAAAAGAAATCATTTCAGTCCACAGCACTTGCCAAGAGGACATACACGTGCAAATGAAACGGGAGCCCCAGGGGGACAGCAGCCCCTCCTGCTAGACACAGACACGCAGGAGCAGACTCAGTTTTCAGTGTTGGAATCAGGCAAGGCTTTTCTGATCGTTTGAGCAGAGGATTGCGCCGCTCAGGAGGCCCCAGTTTGACTGTTTTATGCTCCTTATGCTTCTCTGTCCATCCCAGAACTCATTCTCACCTTCTAGTTTGTCAAAATACTCTCTCATCTCCTTTCATCTCAGATACAAAAGACAGGCAACAACCTCAAATATAATCCCAGTTGTATTTGCATTTTAATGTGATCTAGGCTGAACAGATACAGCTCAGCCAGCCTCCATTGTCCAGTAAGACAAACGGGGTGAGGTTTTGGCTCTCCTTGTGTCCTTAAAATTACTCTGCCTTAGACCAGTGCCTCTTTGGCTTGCAAGTACATCTGACTTTTTCTAAGCCCTGAAAATCTGGCAGCTAGACCCTCACCTGGCACTGTGCCTGGAGAGAGCCATTTCCATTCCACAGATGGGGAAAGCACCCTCTCTACTGGTCATTTCATGAACTGTTACAGATTCATTGCTGAAATTTCACTGGATTGTGGTGAGGGGGTTGGGGGTGTTGAGGATAAGGCACAGGGATGTGCCAGTTCATTTCAGCCATATCATGAAACCTGTAGCAGTCACTTGTCCCAAACACAGACACGCACACGCACGCACACAGAGACCTGCCACTGCCTGGATGGAAGGTCACATTGCATGGGGCAGTGGTGAAACATTAGCCATCAATGACCTTTCTAGTGACGCATGAAGCCAAATCATGGGATGGTCTATGTGAGAACAGCCCAGTGACTCAGCTTAACTGGAGGTAGAAGTTGTCCAGGACACCACTTCTGTGAAATGGGAGACAGCATGCTGTTTTTCACCAAAGGCTGCTCCTTTGTGTAATCCCTTGGGCGCCCTCGGGCTGTGCTGCTCCAGGCCCCACCCAGTGGCCCAGTGAGGGGCTCCCTTCCACAGGAACCCCTCAGTCACACCCGCATGCTTTCTCCATTCCCGGTCCCCGGGGACGAACAAGCAAGAAATGGAGGCCCTGCGCTGAAACAGGAGATGCACGTGGGGCAACAGGATTTGGACACGGTGTTAGCCTTGGAGCCAGGTTACTTGGGAATCTGTGAAAACAAGCTCTCCAAGTCTGGAGAGATGCTCTCCTGTGCCTGGAAGAGTGAAAGCACCATTCCTCAGCTCAGTGTTTCTCCCCCTTTGTATGCTTCTCAGGGAGAAAAGGACACGATTTTCACACACACACACACACACACACACACACACACACACACACACGAGTACTGTGTATTTCTGCAACACTGGGGTAAACGGATGAGGCCTGTGAGTGGAGCCCTAGCATGATCTCCAGTACCCCACCTCCTGCCTCCCACCCCAGGGCCGAGGGCTCGCTACATGGCATCCCTTAATCCAGAGGTTCCCAAAGTTGTAGCTGCCTTGGAATCACCCGGAAGGCCTGTAGGAACACAGTAGGTCTGAGGCGGGACCCAAGACTTTGGATTCCTAACAGGGTCCCAAAGAACCCTGGGATCTTGCTGGAGCTGTTGATCTGGGACCACACCTTGAAAGCCTCCTCCTGCAGTAGCTGCCCCAGGCAGCCAAGAACAGCCACTGCCTCCCCCCACCGTGGCTCCGTGGCTCCCGGGCTGTCCCAGAAACACTCCCTCTGGCCTGATTGGAAAGATGACCGGGCTGTTCTTTTCTTTACGGAAAGCTTTTGTATTTCCCCCATGAAGAGGAACAATATAGAGATTCGGTTTCCGGGCAGCCCGGCTGTTCCAAAGCCGTGGGTGCATCTGTGACTGTGGTGGGGAAAGAACACAGATGGTGCTGCCAGGCGGTCTCCAGACTGTGGAAGCCACAAGCCACTGGCGTCTGCTTCTGTGGAGAAACAAACTTCAGCCACCCACGGGCGCCCCCGCATGGGCCGGGCTGATTCCTCGAGAGTGGCTGGCGCTGGGCCTGCCCAGCACTCTCCCCTACCCTACCCTTACCTTCCTCCCCCCCCCATCCTCTGGGGCAATTCAGAAATGGTACAGTGGATGTGAGAAGGGAGTGGAGGATGGGGAAAGGCAAGTTGGAAAACCTGGCCTCGAGGTAATAAAAGTGATTTCCCACCTAGTGAAGGCAGCACTGACATCAGCTCCATGCAGTCCCGGGATGGCCACCAAGTGAGGGAGCAGCAAAAAGGAGAAGACGCAGGGAAGGAGAGAAGAGCCTCTGCCTCCCAGACTGCAAAGGAGATCCACCGCTTCCAACAGAGAGCATTCCTACGCTTCAACCACAGCCCTCGTTCTTCTGAGAGAGTAGAGGCAGGAAAGACAGACGTTCATAGTCTTGATTTTTTTTTTTTTTTCCTCCACAAATTACCTAGAGATCCCCAGGACTACCATACTGGGCCAGACTCACAGGACACTACTTCCCTAAATTATTTGCTTCTAGAACTATTGATGATGGGTTCGTCTAACCCTTCCTTGATTTGTTTCCATTATGTTATTTATAAAGATAATGGGTTGTATGATAAAGACTTCTTTTTTATTCTTCTCTCTTCTTTTTTTGGGAAGGAATCTCGCTCTGTCGCCCAGGCTGGAGTGCGGTGATATGATTCTCGGCTCACAGCAACCTCTGCCTCCTGGATTCAAATAACTCTCCTGCTTCAGCTTCCCATGTAGCTTGGATTACAGGTATCCACCACTACGCCTGGCTAATTTTTGTAGTTTTAATAGAGATGGGGTTTCACCATGTTGGCCAGGCTGGTCTTGAACTCCTGACCTCAGGTGATCCACCCACTTCGGACTCCCAAAGTGCTGGGATTACAGGTGTGAGCGCCCGCGCCCAACCTTCTTTCTCTCTTTAAATTATCTCTTAAAATTGATTCTCTCCTTTGGGTGTTCATCCTACAAGTTGATTATGGAATTGGTTCATTTGTTCTTTCAACACACATCTAATAGCACTTTGGGCCAGGGGTTGGGGTTGCAGAGCCAAGCAAGACCTCATGCTAGATCTTTTAGCCTAGTAAGGACAGACATGTGGAGAACTTCAAAGGTGAGAAAGTGGTAAGGAGGGGCCACACGGCCCGCTGTGGCACATTAGCGAGGACGGCTCTGTGGAAGGGTGAGTGTGCTGGGGAGGGAGTGATGGAGAAAATGGCATGGCAGAGCTGAAGTTTGGTCTGAGTCTGATGGGGCACCCACCTGTCCCCCTAGTGAGACCTCTTCTAGTTTTCTATCTTTTACCACAGACAGGAGTTTCTGCCCTTAACAAAAGCTGCAAATGCTTTTAAAATCTGACCTCCCTAGTCCTCCTTTTTATCTCATGTTTTCTTCCTGCACTGTCTCAGTTGACTTCCCAAAGGGACTCTTGGCTGATAAGTTTTATGCATTCCCGTCGCTTCCTTATCCTCCAAAATAAGGTGGGCTCTTTAGAAATGGGAAAGATTCTCTGGAATTTGAATGGTTCACAAGAAGTCTCTTCTGGGCAGGGGACCAGATCTCATGACAGTTCCTTTCCAAGTGTGCACAACAATAAACAGGAGTGCTTATAATTAAAAAAAAAAAAAAAAAAAGACACAGATCGCTCAAGCTCATTCCCAAAAATGGATTCCTTAGACCCAGGATGGGGTCCTGGAATTTCATTTTTCACCAGCATCCATGTTCCTGCAATAATTGGGCAGTGGTCACCTTTTGAGGACTACTGACTCATTAGAATAAAGCCCTCAAGCTTTTGAAGGCTCTGGTCACCTATTTGGAGGATCGCCTGGGCTGTTGATGAGTAGGGAGTTTCCTCCTGAAAATAGTGCTCTGGGGGCTTGGCAGATCTGATGAAGTCCCTGGCTTGGGAAGAAGCCCCCAGGCAACAAGCTGGTGTGTGGTCTAGGGCTGGGAAAGTGCTCATTGGTGACTCTTCTGCAGAAGGGGTCCCAGGGGACATCATTCACGGTGCCATCAGTAAGCAATGCTGGTCAGGCTCTTGGCTAGAGGGTTGGGACCCTTCTGTAGGAGGGGCTAAGCATATCCTCTGTCTGTGGAGAGCATGACAGTGCCTGAAGGGCTTCATCTTCATCTGCATGATCTCTTTTGACCACTGCAACCACAGCATGAGGGAGGCAGGCTTTGAGTCATGTAAACAGTGGCAGCACCAAGAGATGTGTGGAAGGGGCTCAGTATTGCCCTGGTTCCCAGTCACCAAGGCTCCCGAGCCATCTCTAGTTAGCCTATAATCTAAGCAAAAGATAAGTCTACTGAGATATCTTGTTGGGCTATACCTAAATGGTTGGAATGTCTATTTTATGCTGAGTATGCCTAAATGTCAGCAATGTTATCATGATCTAGAATTCAATTATGAAAACAAATCATAAATAGAATAATATTGTTTGCATTTGATGTTCATACTGTTTCTCTGAAGAACTGAAGACTCACCTGTACCAGATGTATTGGTGTAAAATAATAAACCAATCTGTAATAAAAAGAATGGCAAAGCCAAAAAAAAAAAAAAAAAAAAAAAAAAAAAAACTGAATCAAAAAGCAAAAGAGTGTGCCTGTGCTTCCAAATCATTTTCTAGCACCCCACTCCCCTTCTTTAGGGTACATTGGTGTTCATAAGTGCCTCCTATAAAGAAGCCTGGAGCCTCACTCAAACAACCATTTTGCAGAAAAGTAAACTCAGATCCAGGCTTACCAAAAGATGCATGACTAGAAAAGAATTGAGTCGGAACAAGGGCCCCACTCTTGAGATTCCCAGGGGAGGACTTTCCTGTCCCATTTGGCTTCCTTGGGAAAGGGAAGGTTGGATCAACCTTGAGCAGGGAGTGGCTGGCAGCAGCCTTAGCCTCAGGCAGGTGCCAGTCAATACCCACGACACAGAGGGATGTCTTCAAGGAGGAGTCTGCGCCGATGACCAATCTGAGGGCATCAGATGTATGCTGTCTTCCACCTGGCAAGGAACTGCTGCTGGCTCTTCTGCCTCCCAAGACCTGAGACACGATTGCCTGGATTACTCCATGGAGCAGGGGCCTGTGCAGACCCTTAAGAGAGGTCTTTTGCGCCCAACCTGTTGGGCAGCCACCCTGGTGCCCTCAAAGTGCCCCCTTTTCTGTGCCTACCTCATCTTCGGGGACTCACAGTGAGGATCTGGCCAGTGACAGGGGCTGGGGAAGACACACCAGGGTAGAGAGGTGGACACTTCGGGCTTCTGGTTATGATGATGACAATAGCCAGACTGGTGATTCCCAAATTGGAGGGTCCTTGGGATCTTCTGGCAAGGCAAAAAGCCAGCATGCCATACCTACCAACTCCTGAGTCAGATACCCGGAAAGAACCTGAGGTTATCTATGTCAAGCTCTTTGATGACAATTTTGTGTTGGATAAAGTTTAAAGCACAGATCCATTCATGCTTTCTCATGTTTATTTTAACAACTGTTAAGTACTTTCAAGTCTGCGGCTGGAAATGTATCTTTAAAAACCACCTTACTTTTGAGTGATCTCTACTCTGAGGGGCTGTGGCCCACGTGGTGCACCCAGAACAGTAGGGCATCCGAGGACCACCATCCCAGGCTCACAGGGGCTGGGCACCGGCATCTGGGGCTCGTGATGGCCGAGCTGCCGAATGCTGCTACAGGGGCCCCATCCATCCTTCCTCTGGATGAGCTGGGCAGCGGCTTTGCTGCTCTTTCTGCTTCCCATCCCAGGCTCTACTCTGCATCCCCAGCTTGGAGTTCTGTGCTCTCCCAGAGAAGAGAGGACTCTGCCTGCCCTGGTACCCCCTGAGGATGACGGCAGCATTTTGAAGCCTGGCCCCTGATGGGTTCATCGGTCCAACCACAGATGCCTCTTCCACCCAGCTGTGCCTGGTCCCTATGAAATGTAAATGTAGGTGGGTTCACCCTTCTGGAAACAGACTTTGGGTCTGGCTCTGGGCTGGACTCTAGTTCAAATCTTAAAAACTGTCCAAGAGGCAGACCCAGGTTAGCCCCATGCTGTGTACTGTGGGGTTTCCAGTGCCTTCCAGAATCTACTTCCTAATCTACGTGTTATCATTGTTGCCACCTCAACCCCAAGTTTGTCCCCAGAGCTGGAGGCTTGACTGTTGTTCACTTAAAGGCCACTGGAGGGCAGTAAGAAGCACTTCTCCATTTGCACCCTTCCCGTGGGCCTCATCCATCCCCACAGCAGGAACTGTCAGATCTGCGTGTACCATAATCACCTGAAAGTCTTGCTCAAATGCTTTTGTCCTGTCTCTTACTTGCCGTGTGACTTTGGGCAGGTTACTGACTTTTCTGAGCTGAGTTTCTGAGTTAGCTGGTGTGGGAGGGGGCTGAGAGTTTGCATTCTTAAGTTCCTTGGTGATACGGCTGCTGCGGATCAGGGAGGGCATCAGAGGCTAAGAGCCCCTTGCAGGCTCCTGGGAGCCTGGCAGCCTGGGATTGTGCTCTCCTGGTCTCACAGGAAGCAGGTGGAGGTGGCTACGGCTCTCCTCCCTGGAAGGTTCCTCTACCAGCTCCACCCTTCAACATCCCTTGTTGCTAAATCCCTAGGGCGCCTCTCCACCAAAGGCCTCCATGGCCAAACAATGAACCTTTCTCCAACCACAGGAGCTCAATAGAGGGTAGATGCCCTTGGAGAGAGAATAGGAAGAGGAGAAAAGTAACTGGAGAAGGCCAGAGAAGGAGACGAGCAGTGAGCCCCACACATGGACCGTGGCCCTAGAGCAAGTTGCAGACAGCACAGCCACCATGAGTCTGGGCGCCTGAGATGGGAGACAGTCTGGCCCACTAAGAAGACCCTGGAGGTCGAGTCCTAGAGGCCCCTGTCTTAGTCTGTTTGGACTGCTGTAACAAAAATACCGTCAACTGAGTGGCTTATAAACACCAGCCATTTCTCTCTCACAGTTCTGGAGACTGAGAAGTCCAAGATCAAGTTGCTGGCAGCTTTGGTGCATGATGACAGCCCATTCCTCATAGAGGCTTCTTGCTGCATCCTCACATGGTAAAAGGGGTGAGCCAGCTCTCTGGGATCGCTTTTATAAGGGCACTAATCCCTCATGACCCCATGAGACACCCACCTCTCCCTACTTTCACATTGGGGGTAAGATCTGAACATGTGAATTTAGGGGGAACATAAAATTCAGACCACAGCGGCACCTCCTGCACTTCCTCCTGGGTACCTTTCCCAGGCACCTGTGGCATACGACTGAGTTCTGGCTGGTGGGATGTGAGTGGAAATGATGCCACTCCCTGGCCTGCCAAGGCCTTCCGTGTGACTCTGTACTCACTCCGTCATGTGGTGTGTCACTGGGATGTCAAAGCCCTGCGATGCATCAGGATTCATGCCTTGAAGATGATGGTACCTCAGCACCCTAAATGGTTGCATGAAGCCCAGCACCCCCTCCCCAGGCACATCAGACTTTAGATGAGAGAAGAGTGAACTCCTGTTGAATGAAGCCACTGGGATTTCATGGCCTACCTCTTACAGCATCTGCCATTACCTTAACCAACATATCAGCCCCATGCTCTGATGGGAAATGAGAAAGAGCCGATACCACCATGACATACTTCATTAGCTTCATCACAAGCACGTTTAACATCTTCTGCTCCAGGATAATAACAGTCACCACGAACTGAGTGTTGATCATGTGTCAGCCTTTCTTAGTAACTGTTTTGCCTGTATTAATTCAGGCAATTCTCTTCACAACAGTCTAAAAGTTAGTTAAAGGTGGTGCTATCACAATCCCTGTTTCACAGATGCAAGCTGAGTTAGGTGGCTGGGTGCTGTTAGATATTGTGACCAAGGTCACACAGTGATAGTCTCTAGTAAGAGGCCATCTGTCTCTAGCCCTCATGTGCTAAACTACACCATCTGCTCCCCAAAGACGCAAGGCCCAGTCCTCAACTGTGAGGAGCTTATGTTTCAATTGGGAAGACCTGATATATACCTGGGAGCGTGAATTTGGGATCAGGGAGCAGAATTTTTCTGACCCTAGTGTTGCTTGCTAAATTCAGATGTATATGACCCTAGAGTTGAAGGAGGAAAGGAAAATGAGATTAATGGGACGAGGACAGGTCCGTAGTAACCTTAGGGATTTGAGAAAATAATGTACAAGTTTGAAAAAGTCCGTGTGACTCACATCCCCAAATTTCCCTTTCCCTTCCATTCTCTGCACCACCCTGCACACTTCTTTCAGTTTATGGTTTCAGGTCTCTCCCAGTAGTTGAACACAGGAGAGAGGCCTGTTGTATCCCTGGAGCCTACGACAGTGCCAGGCACATAGTAGATGCTCAGTAAATATTTGTGGAGTGAATCAATGGGGAGAAACAGTTGGCTGGAACTTGTCAGCTAGTTCCCATCCACTCAGAGTCTCAAATCATTGAACCTTATGGACTGTGGAACACTCAAGAAGCCATTTGATCCATGCTTTGCTTCTACTGAGGACTGCCTGCCAGCTACCCACTCTTTCTTTTTCTTAAAGACTTAATGAGGCCGGGTGCGGTGGCTCACGCCTCTAATCCAAGCACTATGGGAAGCCGAGGCAGGTGGATCACCTAAGGTCAGGAGTTTGAGACCAGCCTGGTGAAACCCCATCTCTACTAAAAATACAAAAATTAGCTGGGCATGGTGGTGGGTGCCTGTAATTCCAGCTACGTGGGAGGCTGAAGCAGGAGAATTGCTTGAATCCAGAAGGCAGAGGTTGCAGTGAGCTGAGATCACACCATTGCATTCCAGTCTGGGTGACATGAACGAAACTCCATCTCAAAAAAAAAAAAAAAGAAAAAAGACTTAATGAATGTCAGGGCTGATGGAGACCTTTAGATACCATCCAGCTCTGCTGTGGACTCCACTCGTAAAGATTCTGATCGAAACGGTCTGGGTTGCAGCCTAAGCATCGAGAGTTTTTTAGCAGCTCCCAGGTGATTCTAATGTGCAGCCAAGCTTTAGAAAAAGGGATGTCGTTCAGCCCCCTCCTTTTCTGGACCAAACTTCAGAGAGGGGAGGGGCATGCCCAGGATTATCCACGGATTATTGACGGGGCTGACTCCAAATCCAGCAAATGCTGCTCTCTACCCAAAAGGCATCTCCATTATCTGTCCAGAAAATGCATTTTAGGGTCTCCTGGCTCTTTCCGTAGAAGGTTCTTCTTTAAGTCACATCCTTCAAGCTTTTCCTTGATCTGCCCAGAGTAGATTTAGTTTGAATCCAGCAGAGAGTGCAGCTTCACTCAGGTCCTCCCCGCTGCTCAGTGCTGTTCTCCCTTTAAAATCCTGTGCATAGCTGGGTGTGTTGGCTCACGCCTGTAATCCCAGCACTTTGGGAGGCCGAGGTGGGTGGATCATGAGGTCAAGAGATCAAGACCATCCTGGCTAACACGGTGAAATCCCGTCTCTACTAAAAATACAAAAAATTAGCCGGGCGTGGTGGCGGGTGCCTGTAGTCCCAGCTACTCAGGAGGCTGAGGCAGGAGAATCGCTTGAACTTGGAAGGCGGAGCTTGCAGTGAGCCGAAATTGCGCCACTCCATTCTAGCCGGGTGAGAGAGCGAGACTCCATCTCAAAAATAAAATAAAATAAAATCCTGTGCATTGATGTATTCAGTTTCTCGGAGAAGTCTCCGATGATGTACCTCCTTGGATGCCTCCCTCTGCTCTACCTCTTTGTCCCTTGCCACTTTGTTTCTGGACTTCCTTCCTCCACCTGGCCTCTAACCCATTCGTTCTTCTTTGAGCTAGTCCCCCCCAGATCATCACTGCCCCACTGAGCTGCTCCCCAGCAAGACCTGGAAATAAGTGAATTTTTGCCTCCTCATTTTTCACTCCTTCATCCTTTTGACTTCCCTCTGGCTCTGCAAAGGGAGGGCTGGCCCCAGCGGATCCGGCTCTGTCTCCCTCACAGCTGGCAAACAGCTAACTTGAGTCATGGCCTTGGAACACAAATAATCTGTTCTCATTTATTTAAAAAATAAAACAAACCATCAGCAGCCAAAACAACACACCGATAAAGGCTTTGGTGAAAGATGATCCAGAGCAGATAAACTGTTCCTTAATCAGCAGTGCGGTAAATAAAACCCCTCTCAGGGAGCCTTGCTGAGGGTATTTTGGGCAGCCTGGACAGTTTTTAACCCTCATTAGCCCCAACTAAAAATGGACCCACTGGAATTTCTGCACCCAGCTATTAAGCATTGAGTAGGACTTTGAGTGTGTTATTACAAACGCTCTTACTGATTTTGCCTCCCAATCCCTCATGAGCAGAGGAGGAGGCTGTTTTGTGCCTGCCTTCCATGGGTGAGATCACTGCTGCTCTCACCCCTTCCTGACAATGTCTTCACCTCCCAACCATGCCCCTGTGCTTGGTAGAACACCTCCTGCTGCCTTTTAGAACTTTGCCAATCATGGCTGGGCATGGTGGCTCACGGCTGTAATCCCAGCACTTTGGGAGGCTGAGGCAGGAGGATCACCTGAGGTCAAGAGTTCAAGACCAGTCTGGCCAACATGGCGAAACCCCATGTCTATTAAAAATGCAAAAATTAGCTGGGCATGGTGGTGGGTGCCTGTAATCTCAGCTACTTGGAAGGCTGAGGCAGGAGAATCACTTGAACCCAGGAGGGAGAGGTTGCAGTGAGCTGAGATCATACCACTCCACTCCAGCCTGGGCAACAGAGTGAGACTCCATCTCAAAAACAGAAAAAAGAAAAAAAGAAAAAAACAACTTTGTCAATCATGTCTATTTCAAGCATATTACAGCCAAAAAAACCAGGAGTCAACTGTACGTACGTAGCTCAGACACCTAATGATGTATGGAAAGCATAGGCGCAATGTCTCTGATACACAGCAGGCACAATGTCTATGTATCGTGGAGAATTCATTGTTCACCAGTTGCTTCCCTCTGCAGCACCTTATTTAATCTTTATGGAACTCCTGTGAAGTGGGTGTTACTGCACCAACTTTTAAAAGAGGAAGCAGACTCAAAGACCTTTGGCATGGCCAAGTCTACTGCTTGCACTGATTATGCCTTAAAACAAGTCTGCATCATTTTGGTTCTCATTTCCCCAAAGGCAGGGACTTAGCATCTGCATGCAAGAATAATGCTGAGGTCGGGTGCAGTGGCTCACACCTGTAATCCCAACATTTTGAGAGACTGAGGGGGGCAAGTCACCTGAGGTCAGACGTTCAAGACCAGCCTGGCCAACATGGTGAAACCCCGTCTCTACTAAAAATACAAAAATTAGCTGGGCGTGGTGGCAGGTGCCTGTAATCTCAGCTACCTAGGAGGCTGAGGCAGGAGAATCACTTGAACCTGGGAGGTGGAGGCTGCAGTGAGCCGAGATGGTGCCACTGCACTCTAGACTGGGCGACAGAGTAAGACTCCATCTCAAAAAAAAAAAAAAGCAAGCAAGAAAAAAAGAATAATGCTGAAAGCAGAGAATGATGGCCAAGGGGAGAGGCAATAAGAGAAAGGTGTATAGAAAAATAATCTAGCCCAGAAAGGACAAACTGGCCACTGCACACTGAGAAGTCCCATAGATGTGTCTTCATTGGCCTGTACGCTGTTTTGTGGTGGAATTCCTTGCTAACAGTTGAAAAACCAGAACAATTCCTAAAAAGATCCAGATGTCTTGAAAAAGTGTAGCTCTGAGAACAGGACGCACTTGGCCAACGATTGGTTGACTCTGACCAGAGGCTGCCTCTCTCTCTCTCTCTTTTTTTTTTTTTTTTTGAGACGGGGTCTCGTGCTATTGCTCAGGCTGGAGTGCAGTGGTACGATCTCGGCTCACTGCAACCTCCAGCTCCCAGGCTCAAGTGATTCTCATATCTCAGCCTCCTGAGTAGCTAGGACTACAGGCGTGCACCACCACATCCAGCCTGTTTTTTTGTTTTGTTTTGTTTTGTTTTGTTTTGTTTTGTATTTTTAGTAGAGACGGGATTTCACTATGTTGGCCAGGCTGGTCTTGAACTCCTGGCCCCAAGTTGATCTGCCTGCCTTGGCCTCCCAAAGTGCTGGGATTACAGGCATGAGCCACAGCGCCTGGCCAAAGACCGTCTCTTTCTAAGGGGGCCTCCCCTCTCCAGTTTGCCACACCCCTGTGCAGACAACTTTGCTTGTTTCTTTATCCGTTGCCTCCCTGTTGACATCTGGGGCCTATGACCCCTGAACTATTTCCACCCACCCCTTTTCTGTAAGAAAAGCAGGACCCTGAGAGATGAAGAGACCAAAATCTAAGGCAAACGGGTGAGTTTGAGAAAGCTACTTAGCTTCACTATGCTGCAATTTCTTCGTTAATAAATGGGGAATATTGATAGTGCTTGTATTAGGCTGCCATAACAAAGTGCCACAGGTTGAGTGGTTTAAACTACAGACATTTACTTTCTCGCAGTTCTGGAGGCTAGAAATCCACAATCAAGTGTTGGCAGGTTTGGCTTCTGTTAAGGGCTCTCTTCCTGGCTCGTAGATGGCCACCTTCTCACTATGTCCTCACATGGCATGTGTGTGGAGAGACAGAGAGAGAAAGAATGTGAGGGAGAGATAGAAAGAGAGGCACAGTGAGAGGAGAGAAAGAGCTTTATGGTGTCTCTTCTTATAAGGACACCAATACTATTGGATCAGGGCTCCACCCTTATGACCTCACTTAACCGTAATTACTCCCTTAGAGGGTCCATCTCCAAATATAGTTGCTCTGGGGTTAATGCTTCAACACATGAATGTGGGGTAGGGGAGGGCACACAACAGCACCCTTTCCTAGGGAGGTTGTGTGAGGATAGAGTGAGTCCGTGAGAAGCACGGGAACGATGTCTGGCATGCAGTACGTTCTTGGTGAATGTCAGCAATAATACATGCTGGTCATATCGAGGGGAATGGTTTTCTCCTGAGCCTTTTGCAGCACCTCTTCTGTCAAAAGATGTATTTGTTCTGGGTGCTCACTCTGCTCCCCAAATAGCTGCCATCTTTCATGAGGCCTAGAAAAGTGTTATGATTAAGAAAGACCTGTTGGCACATTTCTTTCCTTTTGTTTTTAGATAGATTTTCCCTCTGTCAGCCAGACTGGAGTGCAGTGGCACGATCTCGGCTCACTGTAACCTCCACCTCCTAGGCTCATGTGATCCTCCCCCCTCAGCCTCCTGAGTAGTTGGGATTATAGGCGCCCACCACCACACCAGGCTAATTTTTGTATTTTTAGTAAAGACAGGGTTTCACTATGTTGGCTAAGCTGGTCTCAAACTCCTGACCTCAAGTAATCTGTCCACCTTTGGCCTCCTGAAGTGCTGGGATTACAGGCATGAGCCACTGTGCCCACCCTGTTGGCACATTTCTGCTGCTGAACCTGTTCCTCAAACCGGATGCTCAGGGAGGATCAAGAAAGAAGGTTGGATGCCCTTCTTATAGAGCCATGGGCTCATAGTCTCAACCCAGTACATCAAGGAGCAGATTCAGCCTCTGAATGTGCTGGCGCTGACAGTCTGAACACACCAATGCCTTGTTGTCCCTCATGTATTATTCAGCCCTGTGACGTCTGATCTGTTTTTCCCTTTTATCTCTGTGTGTAAAACACCCCCAGAAGGCATGGGATATGTGCTGCCAGTGTCCTGAAGATTGGGGATGCATGAGATAGTCTCTGTCTGTTCCCCAAATCCACTTTCTTCCCTGCTCTGTGCACAGGAGGCTGCCCTCAGGGGGCTGGGCTCCTGGGGCTCCTGCCCTTGCTGGCTCCTCCAGGCCTGGGTGGGAGAGCTTTCCAGATGTTTCCAGTCCTGGATGCTTCCCCATCCTTGGTGTTTCCCTTCATCCTGCCTATACCTCTGTTAACATTCCGTTCACAAAGTTATTTCACTTACACCCTTTTCAGAGTTCCACCTGCACCCTGCTTGCCCCCTGACTGATACAGGAGGAATCTGAGCTGTATATAGTTTTCTGGGGAATAGTGGAGAAGTCTGAATTCAGATAATGCTGTTCAGTGGCCAGACATGAAGGGGATGCACCCATTGTGCTCAGGGAAGAGTTTCCGACTCTAATTTTGTTGACTATTCATAATACAAATCCTCTGGCATTCACTAAATAGGTAGGGACTGCTACTTGCCTTGCCCAGGACATTGCAGGCTGAGCTGAGACAAGTAAGTATAGCTTCCTTCACAGCACGCAGGTTCCCGACCCTTCAGAAACTCCCCAGTGTGGCTCCTGTACAATCCCAATGCCATGCCTCCAGCTTAACGCTTGAGGTCTTGCTCATCTGACTAGACAGGCCTGTAGCAGTGTGTTCTCATTTCCCTTGGAATAAAGATGCTATCTTATTAAGCTCATTTCATTTTTGTCTTTCTGAAGTAGCAGGGAGCCCAAAGGGGGAACTTCCCCACACCAGCCCTGCTGTCCCAAGGTATCCGGCAACAGCTCCTCTCTGTATAACTCTGTCCAGGAAACCCCCGCAGAGGCCAGCCCGGAGCAGCTGCAGGATGGCCGCTTTCCTAGGAAGGGCAGGCACAGAGCCTGCGGCTGCACTGTTAAAAAGGTGAGAGCAGGTTTCTCCCTGAAGGCTGCCATTGTAAGAGAAGGCAGTCATTTTATAGCAGATGATCCTCTTCTCTGGACAAAGAGGAGCTGTCATCCAAGAAAGGCTTAAATTTCTGCTCCCTCTCGCCAAATGTCCTCAAAGCACCCTAGAACCCTAAACCTGCAGGAAGGACCATTACCCAGGCCCGAGGCTCTCCAGTGGATTACTCAGATCCTAGTTTGGCTCTTTCCCCTGGCCGTGGTCATTTAGTTTCTAATTCTCTACCATTTCCCCCCTCCTCTGGCATCCCCCCTCCAAGAGATAGACGAGAGATGTAGATGAATCTGAAATTCCAGGCACTTCCCTTGGAGGCAAAAGTTTGAAGCAACAGGGCAGTACAAACTCTTTGATCATCAGGATGTCTGGGAAGTGTCTGTTATTACCATTTAAATCTATGTTCTTCCTGCTATTAAAAAGGAAAAGAAAGACAAGGAAACAGGAAATAATTATATTAAAATGATTTGGTCTAATTCCCAGTTCTGACACTTACTAGTTGCATTACCTTGCAAGTTACACAAATTTTTAAACCTCAGTTTCTTCTTTTGTAAAACAGAAATAATATGTATCTCACAGGGTTATTATAGTGGATATTTATTATGTATTTTCAGTCCCCACCCTTTAAAACTTTTCATTTTGAAATAATTTAAAACTTACAGAAAAGAGGCAAGAATAAGAATAGTACAAATTACACCCCATATATCCTTTACTCAGTTGCAAATGTCATGCTCCTTTTTCTCTACATATTTCAGTGTGTATTTCCTACAACTAAGAATATTCTCTTATATCACTACTGTCATTAATAAATGGATAGTTACTAGTTAACATGGACACAGTACTTTTTATCTAATCTAATATGTATATTTCAATTTTTGTCAACTGGTCAAATGATATCATTTATATTTTTTCCTGCGGGTCAGGATCCAGTCTATGGTTATCTATTACATTCAGTTGTCTTTCTTCAGTCTTCTTCAGTTTGAAACATTTCTACAGCTTTTGTCTTTTATTGCATTGATAGTTTTAAAATACGCACTTTTTAAAAAATATAGAAAGTCCTTATTTTGGATTGGTCTGATGTTTTTTCATGGTTAGATTCATGCTATGGATTCTCAGCCAGAATATTGCATGGGGAGTGTTGTGTTCTTCTCAGGACATCACTTCTGTGTACGATGTCCATCTGTCCATCAACAGTGATGTTAATTTTGATCACACGGTCAAAAGTTACACCTGTTGTATTACTATTCGACTGAATAGTTACTATTTTTCCCCTTGCAACTAATAAGAAATCTGGAGGAAGACACTTTAATATCATGCATAGCCTGCTCTTCATCTGAATATCCCCCCTAGATTTAGGATCCGTTCCTGATTCTTGCCTGAACTAATCTTTATTGCAATGGTTGCCAAATGATGATTTTTTAACTCTAGCACTCTCTCCACACTGGCATTGTACTCTACACAAGGATCTTCCCTTCTTCCCAATTTGTTTGTTTATCTATTTATAACCAATATGGACTTACGAATTCCTGTGTTTTTCCCCAATGGTTTGTAATTCATTACTGTTGTTATTTTACACTAAAAATGTCCCAGATTTGAAGCTCTTTGTCCTTGTGCCTTTGTGAAGTGCCCTTATTATTTTTTAAGCAGCTAATTTCTGACAGAATAGGATTGTGATAGTTAATTTTGGGTGTCAATTTGACTGGGCTAAGTGATGCCCAGATAGCTGATAAAATATTATTTCTGGGTATGTCCATGAAGTTATTGCTGGACAATATTATCATTTGAATCAGTGAACTGAATAAAGCACCTGGCCCTTTTCAATGTGGGTAGCATCATCCAGTCCTCCAAGGGCCTGAGTGAAACCAAAAGTTAGAGGGAAGGTGAATCTGCCTGTCTCTGTTTAAGCTGAGACGTTCATCTTTTCCTGCCCTTGGATGTCAGTGCTCCTGGTTCCTGGACTTTTGGACTCAGACAGGGACTGAGACTATCAGCTCCCCAATTCTCAGGCCTTCCGACTTGGGCTGAATTATACCACTTGCTTTACCAGTTTGCCAGCTTGCAGACAACAGAACATGGGACTTCTTGACCTCCATAACCATGTGAGCCAATTCTTTTAATAAATAGCCTCTAATATTATCTCTACATAACCTGTTGGTTCTTTTTCTCTGGAGAGCCCTAATACAAAGGCAATCTGGGTTCATTCTGTGTTTACCCTGCACCAGCCATGGAACTGGCCTTTTCTTTATTTTCTTTTTCTTTTGTTTTTGAGATGGAGTCTCACTGTGTCACCAGGTTGGAATGCAGTGGCGCAATCTCAGCTCATGGCAACCTCCACCTCCCGGGTTCAAGCAATTCTCCTGCCTCAGACTCCTGAGTAGCTGGGACTTCAGGCGTGCGCCACCATGCGTGGCTAATTTTTGGATTTTTAGTAGAAATGGCGTTTCACTATGTTGGCCAAGCTGGTCTCGAACTTCTGACCTCGTGATCTGCCCACCTCGGCCTCCCAAAGTGCTGGGATTACAGGTGTGAACCACCGCGCCTGGCCCTGGAACTGGCCATTTCACCAAGGAGCCCTGGGTTTTGTTTCGTTTTTTGGTGGGTGGGAAACGGTATTTAAAAACCAAGATATGGGTTCCAGGCTTGCTCATTTCTACTGGGGCATCTTTGCTTCTTGGTTGTTTCAGCATATGGCACTAGTAAATGTACATATATAATACATACAAACATGCATAAATATGTAGATACATACATGCATATATACATATTTTAGAAATGAGTTCTTATCAATACCTACAACTCCAATTCATCCTACAGGGTTTCTTTTTTTCCAAATCTTAAATTCCTTTAAAAATTTCTGATTCTGCTGCTTGACTCAGAGCCACAGGATTTTGCTTTATTTTTTTCTTTTGTTTCCCCTCATTCCATATTTGTATATCTCTTCTTCCATAGTGAGAACACTATCTCCCAACAAAATCAATATATTTACTTATTTGTTCAATCCTATAAGACATCTAAAATAGTTTCAGAATTGTGCAACCTCCTTTTTTAAATGTATTTTATTTTCATATAAAAACCCCATAATGGGACGCAACCTCTTTTGAACACACTCTTTTTATGTCTGTGGAATTTCCCACCATGTGAGTCTTTTTTCCCTAAGATAAAATCTAAAAAACTACCTTCCCAGTCTTCTTTGTAGATAGGCACAAATAAGTTACCTGGGTTCCACCAGTCACATTCACCCATGTGGGATGCTGGTCCACAATAAAGCAATGGGAGGAAACAGGCTCTGCCCTAAACATCTATTTATCTGGTGAGAATGGCTGATGGCTGAAAAGTCTGGAATTCAGAGCCCACTGAGTGTGTTAGGTGGAGCTCTACACAGAAATGGCACTGGAGGTGGCAGTAAGGGCCACTCCAGCAAAGTCAAGTTGGAGGCAATGCAAGTTGCGTGGTCTGGTATCAAAGGTGGTAGCAGAAATTCCTCATCAGTCTAGCGCTGAAATGTGGTTTTGGATATTGACCTTGGAAGCTTAGCCTAAAGCATAGTTCTCTAGCCCTACCAGAAATTCTGTAAGCTACTCAGCATTCTTTAATAAGTAATGTTTTTTCCTACATGGGCAAACAGAGTCAGCTTTGAAGCTTATTATGAAGAATTCTGCCCCATAAATTTTTCTGATCATGGGTCAGTTTCCTCTAAAAATTTTACATTTGTTTTTCTTTATTTGGTTGTTATTTTTTTCATTGAGATGGGGTCTCACTCTGTCACCCAGGCTGGAGTGCAGTGGCACCATCACAGCTCACTGTAGCCTCAACCTCCCCAGGCTCAGGTCATCCTCCCAGCTCAGCCTCCCAAGTAGCTGGGTCTACAGGCACGCACCACCATGCCCAGCTAATTTTTGTATTTTTTTGTAGAGACATTGTTTCACCATGTTGCCCAGGCTGGTCTCAAACTCCTCGGCTCAAGCGATGTGCTTGCCTTGGCTTCCCAAAGTGTTGGGATTATAGGCATGAACCACCACACCCGGCTTTGTTTTTCATTTAAATAATTAACTTACCTGGAATTTTAAAACTTTCTTTTCTTTTTTTTTTTTTTTTTGAGATGGAGTTTTGCTCTTGTTGCCCAGTCTGAGTGGAGTGGTGCGATCTCGGCTCACTGCAACCTCCGCCTCCTGGGTTCAAGCGAATCTCCTGCCTCAGCCTCCCAAGTAACTATGATTATGGTGATGTGCCACCATGCCTGGGTAATTTTGTATTTTTAGTAGAGATGGGGTTTCACCATGTCGGTCAAGCTGGTCTCCAACTCTTGACCTCAGGTGATTCACCTGCCTTGGTCTCCCAAATTACAGGCATGACCTCACCTAGCCTTAAACTTTTTTTCTTTTTTTTTTTTTTTTTGAGACGGAGTCTCGCTCTGTCACCCAGGCTGGAGTGCAGTGGTCAGATCTCAGCTCACTGCAAGCTCTGCCTCCTGGGTTCACACCATTCTCCCGCCTCAGCCTCCTGAGTAGCTGGGACTACAGGCGCCCGCCACCTCGCCCGGATAGTTTTGTATTTTTTAGTAGAGACGGGGTTTCACCATGTTAGCCAGGATGGTCTCGATCTCCTGACCTTGTGATCCGCCCGTCTCGGCCTCCCAAAGTGCTGGGATTACAGGCTTGAGCCACCGCGCCCGGCCCTTAAACTTTTTTTCTTAAGGCTATGTCTTAACCCAGGTTCCCTAAAACTTGCTTCTCAAAGTGGGGTCCTCAGCTAGCAGCATCAGGGAGAGCTTATTAGAAATGTAGAAGCTTAGGCCTCACTCCAGACTCACTGAATCAGAATCTGCATTTTAATGAGCCCCCTAGGGGATGTAAAATTTGAGAACCACTGCCCTAAAAATAGTGTCTGAAGCAAGGATTAAGTACTGATGCTTTATTTGGCAGTTGTTAACTCAGAATAACAATATAGGGAAAAAAGAGAATTGAGGCAAGGAAAACTGGAAGTAATGCATGGTGGTGGGTTTCTACTGTGGCCTCTACTTTATAATGAGCCTCAAAAGACACTGCAGGTTGCTTGGCAGGAGTGCACACTTGACCATGTGGCAAGTGTTTGGACAGGATGTATGGAGAAACCCTGCCTAAGAGAAATCCACCAAAAGAGGTAGGTGAGGGAATTATCCTCATGAACCTCCCATCTCCTGTTTCCCAATAGTTGCTCCGCAGGGGGTTGACCCTTATGCTTCTGGGTCATGTAAGTCAGACTCTTTGGTGGCCATTCAGAAGCCAGATTACATATCCTGTTGCATAGTATTTTATCCAAGTGTGGAAGTGGCAGGAGGAGCCAGAGAGTGCATCCACTGGCTAGTCACTCTGGTTATACAACAGCAGCCAGAGAGAAGGGCCTGGGCAGTGGGACTGGGTGGAGCTGGTTGGCCACAGCCTCAGTCAAGGCCAAAGAAATCTGAGAAGACGTCAGAAGACATATCCAATACAGCTTACCCATTCGCCAGTCAGAAAAGTTGTGTGGGGTAACATGCCAATGGATAGGACCTTCTGTAAGCTTTAGATGGTGGTGTTGGTTGAAGCCCTGTAGACAATGAAAGCAAACTCATATATGCTATGCATATTGATTCTGGTAAAAATAAATCACTGCCCCAGAGCAGAAGGTGTGGCTTTCCATCACAGATGGTTCTCACATTAGAATACGGAGCTGCCGTCCTAAAAAAAATAAAAAAAATAAAAAAATAAAACTCTTCACCTCTTTTCTAAGAGAGGAAATACAAATCCTTTTATTTATAAAGTTCCCTTTAAGGTTGTGGCTAGTTGTAATTTTCTGGAAGGCCTAATGGAAGAGACAGATGTATCAAGCTACAGAAGGCTTGATTCAAGCTACCGTTACTGGTTCTAAGGCCATAATTGATATTCATCATCTCCCTTCTCCACCACCCATGCTAGACTTCCCTCTTATCCAACACTTCAGCTGATTCGTCTAGATTGGTTGCCTGATTGGATGATCTTCATACCTAGGGGAGGTAGTAGGGATCTGAAGCTCTTAGTTGAACAGCCCTTTCTGAGTTATAATTGCTTTACCAGGAGTGGAAGTACCAGGAGGTATCTCAGTGAATCCCCTGGATTTCCTGCAATCTAAGAGGAATAATCCAGGCTGCTAAAGGTTTTATAATTTTTTTGGAGACAGGGTCTTGCTCTGTTGCCTGGGTTGGAGTGCAGTGGCATGATCATGGCTCCCTGAAGCCTTGCACTCCTGTGCTCAAGCGATCCTGCTTCCTCATCCTCTTGAATGGTTAGGACTATAGGTGTACATTACCATGTCCAGCTCATTTTTTAATGTTTCTGTAGAAACAGGGTCTCACTATGTTTCCCAGGCTAGTCTTGAACTCTTGGGCTCAAGCAATCCTCCCATCTTGGCCTCCCAAAATGCTGGGATTATAGGCTCATTCATGAGTCTTCGCACCTGGCCAATTATTATAATTATTGTACTTTAACTCCTTTCTTTGCCCACCGACTTGCAGTGCTCAAGGCAGCCAGGTAAGTAGTTACAGCTTCCAGGTCAGTGGAACCTGAGTGTGTGCCCTCACAGAGATATCTCCCGGGAAACCAGAACTTCTAACATAAGAGTCCAAAGTTCTGGGAACAAAAAGCAAAAATTTCTCAAATGTACCACTGGGTATAAGAGTGAAAGGGGCCACTTCTACTTCCATCCCTTGCTTTCTGGATTCATCCTTTCTAGTCATTACAGATTAGTACCATATATTGGTCTTTAGTTCAAAGAATATTATAAACTGGAGGACTGGGCTACAACCCTGTGAGATGTTGTCACCTCGTTTTGCCTTATCTGTGTCTCAACAGGCTTTTCCACAATATTATCAGGTCAGCTGCTGTTTTGTGTGTGTGGTACATGGTAAGGCCAGTAGACCACAGTCATCAGCCCATTTTCACTCCCTCTTTCACCATAAAACAGCTCTCTTGTGTGGAGGAAGTGTTGCTTGGGTTGATATGTCAATGGATAAGGTGTCTATGAGCTCTCAGATGGTGGTACATCTGAAGTCTGTGGCAGGAAAGGCAAACCCATGTATTATGTTTATATTAACATATGTGTTTATATCTTACCCCTTGTGTTTCTACCTCACCCCTTGGTAGGGTGACCATAGGTGTCAGTTTGATTGGGATGGTCCTGGTTTACACCCACGGGTATTTACCCATTGTTCCTGTGTAATCATGACTAGCATTCCTTTTTGCTCTCAACAGTGACCCAATTTGGACAGTAAATTCCGTGGTTACCCTTCCCCTAGGAACACCATGCTATGTTAGCCGAGCACCATGTGTCCCTGCAGAGAAGGTCATCCTGATTGCCCCTCTGCCTTGCTGTCTGTTGTGGTAAGTATGGTAAGTATGACTGCCTTGTCCTTTATGGTGAAGTGCTCCCGCCTGACACCTGCAATTCTGGGATTTTTATCATCTCCACTACCAATAGGGAACCCAGTTCCATAGCAGCCTTTTCCTTAGCAACAACTCTGGACTATAAGGAGAGCCAGTACCACCCAATGCCTCCAAAAGTCTTCTCCATGGTGCATTCTTTTTTTTTTTTTTTCTTTCGAGATGGAATCTCACTCTGTTGCCCAGGCTGGAGACTAATGTTGCATGATTTCAGCTCACCGCAACCTCTGTCTCCCGAGTTCAAGCAATTATCCTGCCTCCATCTCTTGAGTAGCTGGGATTACAGGTGTGTGCCACCAAACCCAGCTAATTTTTATATTTTCAGTAGAGACGGGTTTTTGCCATGTTGGCCAGCCTTGTCTCCAACCCCTGACCTCAGGTGATCTACCCGCCTCTGCCTCCCAAAGTTCTGGGATTACAGGTGTGAACTACCGTGCCTGGCCGATAGTGCATTCTTTATTGGCTTAGCAGGGAGTGTCCTCTGGGCCAGCCCAGGGCAGTTGGTGGGTTCTTGAGCCATACTAGGAAACACTTCGAATACTCCCACCTCCCTGAGTCTTCTGACTCCTTCCTCAATAATACACAAGGAAATCTGGCTTCTCCACTTTGTTTATTGTAGGCCATTGCTGAGACCAGGCTTTCAAGAGCCATCCCAGAAAACAGCTAAGATAAGCTCCAGCCTTCCCTGCTGAACATTAATTCTCGTGTTCTGTATGTGTGTATTAGCCAGGGTTCTCCAGAGAAACAGAACTGATTGGATATACACACTGATATATAAGGGAATTATTATGGGAATTGGCTCAGGCAATTATGAAAGCTGAGAAGTCCCACAATCTGCTGTCTGCAAGCTGGAGAAACCAGGGAAACTGATGGTGTAATTCAGCCTGAGTCCAAAGGCCTGAGAACCAGGGTGGCTAATGGTGTAATTCTCAGTTCTGGGTCCAAAGGTCTGAGAACCAGGGTGGCTGATGGTGTAACTCTCAGTCCAGGGTCCAAAGGCCTGAGAAGAGGGGGTGGGGGCAGCTTGGGTATAAGCCTCAAAGTCTGTAGGCCAAAGAACATGGAGTTCTGATGTCTGGGAGCAGGAGAATATGGATGCCCCAGCTCAAAAAGAGAGAGAGTGAGTTTGCACTTGCTTTGCCTTTTGTTCTATGAGGGCCTTCAGTGGATTGAGTGATGCTTGCCCATACTGGGTGAGGGCAGATCTTACTCAGTCCAGGGAGTAAGATCCGGGTAACCCATAACCCTGTCAAGTTGACACCTAGTCAAGTCCACACACGTTTCACAATTCCTGTCAGTCCACATTAGCCAAGCTCTGTAATATCTTTGGCAAGTATGCTTTTTTCTCCCTGGAGCAGGGCATTTTCTTCCCAGTATAGGCTGTGCTACAACCTGACTCTGGCATTGTTGGAGGCAATAAAGCGGGGGGCCAGGTCTTGAGGAGAACAAGTCATGGGGAAGGGGGTCTTCCTTGGGCAGGAGACTTCAGGGCATTTGAATGGTCATGATTCTCATCAACTCTGATATCCCTATCCCAGGTCTCAGGGTCTCACTCTTTTCCTATCTGGGCTCTCAATTTGAAATGGCAGCCTGTCAAGGGCATGCGTTTAGTTTCCTTTGCCATTCTGCTACCCTTTGATCTTGGGCTTGATTTTAAGAGCCTATCTTATGACTACAGGAAATAAGACTCTCTCTTAAAGTTTCCATGGAGGTGTTCTGGCTTTAAAGCATTGCATGACTTGGCTCCGAGCCTGCTATTTTTTTGTTTCCAAGATCTCCAGTGCCTTATAATTATCATTGTTTCTGAACTGATTATCACAGCTACTTGATCTTCCAACGTCTTGCTCTCCATACAGTTTACCCCAAATAAACCCAAGTGAAAGCTATGGTGCTATTGCATATCAGGATTATCACCGTCTGCCTTAGAGAGAGGTCTCTATTGATTTCAGGAAGGTGAGCCATACAAACCCAAAATTTATCTTGAGGATTTGCTTTCTAGAACTACTTGTGGACCCAGTTGTCTTTTTTTTTTTTTTTTTTTTTTTTT
>NW_016814760.1:905759-919013 GCF_001698545.2 Rhinopithecus bieti | reverse complement strand
CCGGCTTGTTCTTTGGATTTTTTTGGTAGGGACGGGATTTCACCGGGTTAGCCAGGTTGGTCTCGATCCCCTGTTCTTATGATCCGCCCGTCTCGGCCTCCCAAAGTGCTGGGATTACAGGCTTGAGCCACCGCGCCCGGCCGGACCCAGTTGTCTTAACTCATTTTCTCTAGAAAATAGAATCTGAAACAAAGATTAAATGCTGATTGGGAAAGCAGACAGAGAGAGTAAAAAGGGAAATGACATTGGCTAGGATGAGAAGCAATGCAAGGTGGTGTATTATCATATAGGCAACTGCTTCATGACCAGTGGCAAAGAGCCATGGCAGGCTACTTAGTAGCTATGTCTGCTCAGCCATACAGGACATCTCTGGACAGGCTGTTTTGGAAAATCATAACTCAGTTCATAGGAGGGAAGAAAGGGAATTTATCTGACCAGCTCTCTCCCATCCTGGTTTGTTGGTTTTTATTTTTATTTTATTTTATTTTAATTTATTTATTTTGAGAGAGTCTTACTCTGTCCCCCAGGTTGGAGGGCAGTGGCGCAATCTTGGCTCACTGCCACCTCCTCCTGCCAGGTTCAAGCAATTCTCGTGCCTCAGCCTCCCGAGTAACTGGGATTACAGGGGTGTACCACCACACCAAGCTAATTTCTTGTATTTTTAGTAGAGATGGTGTTTCACCATGTTGGCCAGGCTAGTCTCAAACTTTTGGCCTCAAAATGATCCACCTGCCTCAGGGTCCTAAAGTGCTGGAATCATAGGCATGAGCCACTGTGCCTGGCCTCCCTCCCATCTTATTTCTCATTGGTCAATATGCTCCCCATAGGGAATTAATTCCCTAGTTGGCATCCTCCAGCTCCTCTGGCTGCTCAGAAGCCACATCCCACATCCTGCAGTGTGGCATTTCATCTGAGTCCAGAAGTGGTGGAGGACCAGAGACTCCAGACAGGTGGCTGGCCAGCCTTGTTGCGCAGGAGCAGCCAAACGGAGAGTTGAGCACTTCTGGGCAAGTGACTAGTCAGTCGCAGGTGACTGAATGCACAGATCTAGTTGGCCATGAAGGTAGCTGTGGAGCCAGGAGAAAGGCTAGACCTAAGGAATGTGAGGCGGCACATGGGATGTGTCTGATACATTTATTAATAAACTATTAATACACATATTGTCTTTGTTTTGTTTTGTTTTGTTTTGTTTTGAGACGGAGTCTCGCTCTGTCGCCCGGGCTGGAGTGCAGTGGCCAGATCTCAGCTCACTGCAAGCTCCGCCTCCTGGGTTTACGCCATTCTCCTGCCTCAGCCTCCCGAGTAGCTGGGACTACAGGCGCCCACCACCTCGCCCGGCTAGTTTTTTTTGTATTTTTTTAGTAGAGACGGGGTTTCACCATGTTAGCCAGGATGGTCTCGATCTCCTGACCTCGTGATCCACCCATCTCGGCCTCCCAAAGTGCTGGGATTACAGTTGTCTTTGTTTTATATGGAAAATGTCAAACATTCATAAAAATCGAGAAAATCGTTTAGTGACTATCTGTACCCATCTTTTAGTTTCAACAATTATGATCATTTTACCAACTTTTTTTTACTGCAACATTGTAAAGCAAGTCCTAAACATTGTGTCATTTCACCCATAAATATTATGTGTTTCTGAGATTTTACATAACCACCATGTCACTAATAAAACTAACAAATTATCAATAGTTTTGTAACATTATATAATGCTTAGTCTATATTCAGATTTCCTTAATTCTCTCATAGGAGTTTGTTTTATTTTGGTTGGTTTTGGTTTTATAGCTGTTTATTTGAAATAGAATCAAAGCAAAGTCCACACATTGCGTTTGGTTGCTGTGTATCTTAAATCTTTTCAGTTCTATTTGGTTAATTCCCCACCCCATCCCACACTTTTGTTTCCCCATTGCCATCAGTTTGCCACTGATTTGTTAGAGATAGTGTAACATTTGCATCACATTCTGAATTTGACCGATTGTTTCCTTCTGGTGTCACTCAACTGTTTCTTCTATCCCACCTTTTTTTTTAAATTAAAAAAAAATTTTTTTTGTAGAGTTGGAGTTTCACCATGTTGGCCACGCTGGTCTCAGACTCCTGACCTCAAACAATTCGCCCTCCTCAGATATCTCTTTTAGTTCCTAAAAGTTGTTCTTTAGATCCAGACACTTAATTATAGGTTCAATGGTGTTTTTTTTAAGGCAAGAACACTTCATAGGTGCTACTGTGTACTTACTATGGCACAACTCCATAAGGCTCATAGTGATGATGCTCTGACTGACAAACTCATGTGGAATTAATTTTCTTATATAGTGGGAGGTAGGAATCCAGCTTCAACTTGGTTGTGAGGCATGACAGCTTTTATACATTGCTGGATTCCATTTGTGAATATTTTGTTTAGGATATTTTCACTTATGTTCAAAAGTAAGATTATCAGTAATGTTCCTATCTTGTACTTTCTTTGTCTTATACCAAGATTTTACCAGCTTAATACGATTAATGGGGACTGGTTCTTTTCTATTTTCTCAAAGATTTCATAGAGGATTTGTTTCTTCGATATTTGATGTGACTCAAGTAAAACTCTCTGGGTCAGGTGATTTTTTTTTGGAGGGTAAATTTTAATAGTTACAGGACTACTAAGATTTTCTATTTTTTCTCAAGTCAGTTTTGAAAATATGTTTCCTTAGATATTTAAATTGTTAGCTGGGTACAGTGGCTTACTCCTGTAATCCCAGCACTTTGGGAGGCTGAGATGGGTGGATCACCTGAGGTCAGGAGTTCGCGACCAGCCTGACCAATATGGTGAAACCCCATCTCTACTAAAAATACAAAAATTAACTGGATGTGGTCACGGGTGCCTGTAATACCAGCCACTCGAGAGGCTGAGGCAGGAGAATCACTAGAACCTGGGAGGCTGAGGTTGCAGTGAGCTGAGATTGTGCCATTGCACTCCAGCCTAGGGGACAGAGTAAGACTCCATCTAAAAAAAAATTAAAATTGTTTTTTGTTTGTTTTTTGAGACAGGGTCTCACTCCTGTCACCCAGGTTGGAGTACAGGATACAATCACAGCTCACTGCAGTCTTGATTTCCCTGGCTCATATGATTCTCCCACCTCAGCCTCCTGAGTAGCTGGGACTATAGGCACATGCCACCATGCCCGGCTAATTTTTGTTATTGTTTTACTTTTACTAGAGATGTGGGGGGGAAAAGAAATTTAAATTGTTGACTTTGTTTTCAAATTCATTGGCATGTTTTCATAGTATTCTATTTTCTTTTTAATTTGTCATATCTATAATTTCTCTTCCAACTTCATTTGTTTCTATTATTGCTTAAGTCATTCCTCTTTTTTCTTATTAGTCTTATCAGAGGTTTTGTTTTAGCTCATTAGTCTTAGTCTTTAAAAAAAAAATCAGCTTTTGGTTTTGTTGAGCCTGTCTCCCATAACTTTCTTTCTTTTTTTAAAATTTATACCTGTTCTTTTATTATTTCCCTTTTTATTTTCTTTAAGTTAATTCAGTTGCTGTTTTGTAACTTCTCATGTTGCATGCTTAACTCATTACTTTTTAGCCTTTCCTATTAGTACTAGAAGTGGGATCCTAAACACGTGATCCTATCACAGTGATATATTGGCACATGACAAGGAAATATACATCATAGGCTGGGAATATAAGAACCTAGGTTATGTAGTAACAAAATACTTGGTAAAATGGCTGCTTGCAGTGATTTGATTGCAAATCTGATCAAGTGCCTGATACTGATTCAGTTGCTTCAAAGGAAGTTGTTGGAAAGAGCCAATGTTAGCATGTGTTGGTTGCCTTTTGCTTTGTTTAGCAAGGTTTTTATATAAAGAGATGATCACTGGAAAGAATTGACTAATACATGAAAAATGGAAAAGAATGGACTGAGCACAGATATTTGGGGCTTTCTTGTGTTAGAAAAAAATTGCTTTTAGACCCCAAATACAAAGTAAGACTGATAAAAGTTTTGAGTGACTAAAGCCAATTAACACTTTCTGAAAAAACACAAAGTGATTCAGTCTATGGCAAAGATCGGATTGGAAGTTGAGACTTCTCACTCAAGCCTGTTATTTCAGACGGCGTCAAAATAACCATTATTAGGTGAAACAGAAAGGCATGGGGACAAGGAAATTAATCAGGCTTGGGAAGAATTTTATTTAAAAGAGAAATTTGGATGTGCTTGTTGGCATATGGAACTATCTAGAAGCAAGTAAGTTAGAAGCCTACTAAATTTGTAAGGAATCGATTAACCAAAGAAAACACAAATGCACCTTTGAAAAAGGCTTTGACTATTTAAACTTCAAATTAACTCTAAAGTCTTTAAATTCACACCACTATGGCATTGGCTGTAAGAGTTCTGCAGCCTCCCAAGGATGTAGCCACTTCAGATGTGTCCACAGAAGAACCAGAGAGCAGAATGAGGGGCCATGATAACACAGGATAAAGAATCTTTTCAGAATGCAGAATCAGGGTCTAATGAAGGAACTTTCCCTATCCTTACGTCAGACTTTATAATGCTTGTTTCTCAGTGTGTAATTGATAAGTTCTTTTTTTGTCTTTTTTTTTTTTTTTTTTTTTTTTTTTTTTTGACAGAGTCTCACTCTGTTGCCCAGGCCAGAGTGTAGTGTTGCAATCTCCACTCATAGCCTTGAACTCCTAGGCTCAAGCAATCCTCCCACCTCAAGGCACCTGAGTAGCTGGGCCCACAGGCATGTACCACCATGCCCAGCTAATTTTC
The DNA here is from genome assembly GCF_001698545.2 of Rhinopithecus bieti. NCBI lineage: Eukaryota > Metazoa > Chordata > Mammalia > Primates > Cercopithecidae > Rhinopithecus > Rhinopithecus bieti. The sequence continues at coordinate 914,260 of NW_016814760.1, read as the reverse complement.
TGTGTGTTTTTTATAGAGACGGAGTTTCGCCATGTTGGCCAGGCTGGTCTCAAACTCCTGGCCTCAAGTGATTCGACCACCTAGGCCTCTCAAACTGTTGGGGTTACAGGCGTGAGCCACTACTACTCCCAGCCTGCATCTAATTTTAGTATCTGAAGTCTTTAGAGATTTAACTCTAGTTGTGTATGCTGACTCTTGGTTTTGGTGGCTTGCTTCCTTGTGACTTGGTAATTTTTAGACATGGATTTCTCTTTGCCTGAGCTCTTTAGGATTACTTGTGGGCCTGGGTTGAGGATGTGTTTATCCAGAGAAGATGTACATTTGCTGCTTCCAGGCACCTAAGGACATTATCAACCTGGCACTATTTAAACATAATTTTTCAGCTTGGGTTTTCCTGAACTATCCAGATAGTGTAAGTTAAATGCAAGGCCAGACAATACAGTTACGAACTCTTGAAGGAACCTTTTTTATTATTGTTTTTTTCTATTCAGAGCTGAGGCTGAAATGGACATTTTATTTTTGTGGTTTTCCTTTGCTGGCTGGACCTTGGGCCAATTATTTAACCGTTTCCAGTTTCAATTTAAAACTCACAGCATATATTTCTTGTGAGCATTAAATGACAGAATGCAGGTGAGGTGCTTAGATTGTGCTTGGCATAAAGTACTTGATAAGTGTCACTTTTTGGTTTGCTCTTTCTATGGCAAAACCTAGATCCAAACAAATTAGAAATGGTACAAAACAGACCAGGCATGGTGGCTCACTTCTGTAATCCTAGCACTTTGAGAGGCTGAGGCTGGTGGATCTCTCAAGCCCGAGTTTGAGACCAGCTTGGGTAACATGGTGAAACCCCGTGATATGACTTGGATTTGTGTCCCTGTCTAAATCTCAAGTCGCATTGTAATCCCCAGTGTTGGAGGAGGGACCTAGTGGGAGGTGATTGGGTCATGGGGGTGAATTTCCCCCGTGCTATTCTCGTGATAGTGAGTTCTCATGACATCTGGTTGTTTAAAAGTGTGTAGTATCTTTCCCTTTGCTCTCTTCCTCCTGCTCCAGACAAGTAGGATGTGTCTGCTTCTCCTTCACCTTTCACTGTGATCCTAAGTTTCCTGAGGCCTCCCCAGCCATGCTTCCTGTACAGCCTGTGGAAACATGAGCCAATTAAACTTAGTTTCTTTATAAATTACCTAGTCTCAGGCGGTTCTTTTTTTGTTTGTTTTTGTTGTTTTGAGATGGAGTCTTGCTCTGTCGCCTGGGCTGGAGTGCAGTGGCACGATCTCAGCTCACTGCAATCTCTGCCTCCTCCCGAGTTCAAGCGATTCTCCTCCCTCAGCCTCTTGAGTAGCTGAGATTACAGGTGCGCACCGCTGTGCCTGGCTAATTTTTGTATTTTTAGTAGGGACAGACTTTCACCATGTTGGTTAGGCTGGTCTCGAACTCCTGACCTTGTGATCCACTTGCCTCGGCCTCCCAAAGTGCTGGGATTACAGGCGTGAGCCACCGTGCCTGGCCTGGCAGTTCTTTATAGCAATGTGAGAATGGACGAACACATACTGTCTCTGCAAAAAAAAAAATACAAAGAAAAAATAGCTGGATGTGGTGATGTGCACCTGTGGTCCCAGCTACTCAGGATACTGAAGTGGGAGGATCACCTGAGCCTGGGAAGTCAAGGCTGCAGTGAGCTGAGATTGCACCACTGCACTCCAGCCTGGGCCTATGAATAGATGACAATTCATGTGATTCAGATACTACCATGGAATATATGCAAAATATCCTTTAGGGAAGTGAGAGATGAAGAAGCTATTTGATTTTTCTGAGACCTCCAGGAAAGACACTTAAGTTCCTCATCTGGCATTCTCTTCTGTGGTCCTAGAACAACACCAGGTTTGCTAAATCTCATGATTACAGAATATTAGTGTTGATATTTAGTGAAAAAGTCAGTTCACTAGTTCAGTGCAGTGGTAACATTCCTCATCAGGATGATCATAGGCCCTAAACAAATGGGCTGAACCTCCATCAGTCCCATGTGGATATCAGCCTCATACGGGGTATATTAGTTTGCTAGGGTCGCTATAACAAAGTGCCACAAACTGGCCAGGCGCAGTGGCTCATGCCTGTAATCCCAGCACTTTGGGAGGCCAAGGAGGGTGGTTCACCTCATGTCAGGAGTTCGAGACTAGCCTGGCCAATGTGGTGAAACTCCGTCTCTACTAAAAATACAAAAATTAGCAGGGCGTGATGGTGGGTGCCTGTAATCCCAGTTACTTGGGAGGTTGAGGCAGGAGAATCACTTGAACCAAGGAGGCAGAAGTTGCAGTAAGCTGAGATTGTGCCACTGCACTCCTGGGTGACAGAGCGAAACTCTGTCCCAAAACAAACAAACAAACAAACAAAAAACAAAGTGCCACAAACTGAGTGGCTTAAACAGAAATTTATCATCTCACACTTCTGGAGGCTGGAAGTCTGAGAGCAAGGTATTGGCAGGGCCAGGCTCCCTCTGAGGGTGCAGGGAAGGGTCTGTTCCAGGCCTCTCGCCTGGATTCTGGTAGTTCCTTGGCTTGTGGCAGCATCACTCCAATCTTCACATGGTGTTCTCTCTGTGCACATGTCTGTCTCTGCATCCAAGTTTCCCTCTTATAAGGATATCAGCCTTACTGGATTAGGAGCCCAACCTACTCTAGTATGACCTCATCTTAACTAATTACATTTGCAACGACTATTTTTGAATAAGGTTACATTCTGAGGTGCTAGGGGTTGGAACTTCAACATATGAATTTGGGGATGGGGACACACGACTCAACCCGTGACTGGGTAGATCTTCCTCTGTGCTGTCAATAGAGGCAGAAACAAACTCTTCCTGTTCCTGTGTGCCGCTGCCCGCCTACTCCTGTGTCTCCCAGCTTTTTCTCTTCCCCTCCATACACCCATGGCTTGTTTGAAATATACATCCCTTTCCCTGGGCAGCTGCAGTAATTTCTCAGTCTTGACTCCCAGGCAGTAAAATGTCTGGGAACAGATGTCTCCAAATCTGTTTGTGTCACTGTCTCAGATTCAGATGAAGGCCCAACTTACATGTACTTAGTGTTACCTTGCTAAGCACTTACCTTACCTCTCTGTCCTCATAACATCCCTCTAGAGTAGTATTGTATCTTCTTCATGAGGAAATTAAGGCTCATAGATGTTGAGTAACTTACCCAAAATTGCACCATCAATAAATAGTAGAGCTAGAAATATGAACCATCAGGGTAGGATTTTGTCTTATTTCTCATCACGATAGCAGTTGGCATTTGAATAATGAGATCTTATCTGAATCCAGTTCTTCACATTCCAAACTTTTCCACTACGCTTCCCTGCTATACCAGCAGTTACGCCAACAAATACAAGTGGCTTTTCTCTCAGAGGTTGAGAATCCAGTCACTAAGTCCTTGTTCAAACTGCAAATTGGCTTTGTCCCACGGTGTGTATATGTGGCTGTGACAGTCTTACTAACTACCAGAACATTCAAAATCCTTAATCTAACTGGCCTGGGTTCACTGGAGTGTCATATAACACAAAATACACAAGGAAATGAAGAACAAAGTTGGCCTGCCCATGCAGCCTAGTGCAACTGTCCAATGAGAAGCAATTCTGAAGAAGAGCGCACTTCTGCCTGACAATGCCCTTGCTGAGACAGCACAATTCACTTCAGAAGCTTCCTTACCAGCTCTTCGGAGAAGTAGCAAAATCTCCTGACTATATTAATGTGCCATGCCACTTGTCCCTCCACGTCATCCCACTGCTGGGGAAGAGAAGAAAAGACAATTGGAATATTGGAGATGAACAGCAAAAGCTCTTCCCTTCAACTGTCAGGGAGTCCTGAGGTGCTTGGAGGCAGGAAGATGAACTGATAACCCTCTCAGGTCCCCAGGACTTTAATTCAGGTAAAGCAGGATGCAGGCTCTGCCTTAACAGGGTAACTGTAGGAGCTCGGACTTGACCTGAGTGGGGACACTGGGAAGTGATTCCAAGGAAGATGACCCTTGCCAGACATTCTTCGATGTTCACCAACTGGTCTGTTCACCTGAGATTTGAGAGTTCAGTTTTCTCCAGAGGGACTGTCAGGTCAAATCCTCATTCTCTGCATACAGGTCCGCATCCTGAAATTCTAGTCTCCTGGACTTGAGACTCCCGGGAAATGTGGAGAAAAGGGTGGATTTGAGAGGTGAATGCAAAAAGAAGGGAGGAAGAATGTTCAGGATGAGAAAATAGATCACTCTCTGAGGCATGTTTTCTGTTAATCAGGAAATGAAAACTGAGGCAATTATATGGTGAGCGGATACTTTTCTTTCAGTTCTTGCTTTTTCTTTCCAGGTGTTCTTCTTGCAGTCAAATGAGTCAATTTCATGAATTGGCCCATTTCCTTTGTCTCTATGAACCTAAGGTATTATTCCCATTATTTATTTTTGTTTTACTTTTAGAAATGGAGTTTCACTCTGCCAACCAGACTGGAGTGCAGTGGTGTGATTGAACTCCTAGGTTCAAGCAATCCTCTCACCTCAGCCTTTAAAAAAACTTTAATTTTAATTTCAATAGTTTTGGGGGTACACGTGGTTTTTGGTTACATAGATAAGTTCTTTTGTGGTGATTTCTGGGAATTTGGTGCACCCATCACCTGAGCAGTGTATACTATACCCAATATGTAGCCTTTTTTATTTTTATTTTAGGCAGAATCTCACTCCGTCGCCCAGGCTGGAGTGCAGTGGTGCAATCTCAGCTCACTGCAACCTCCGCCTCCTGAGTTCAAGTGATTCTCATGCCTCAATCTCCCGAGTAGCTGGGATTACAGGTGCTGTGCCACCACGCCCAGCTAATTTTGTATTTTTAGTAGAGACCAGGTTTCACCATGTTGGCCGGGCTGTTCTTGAACTCCTGACCTCAGGTGATCTACCCACCTCAGCCTCCGAAAGTGCTGGGATTACAGGCATGAGCCACCCCACCAGGCCCAATATGTAGTCTTTTATCCCTCACCCTCCTCCTCCCCTTCGTCGCTCTCCCCACCAAGTTCCCAAAGTTCATTATATCATTCTTATGTCTTTACATTCCCATAGCTTAGTTCCCACTTATAAACAAAGATATTTGGTGTTGGATTTCCATTCCTGAGTTACTTCACTTAGAATAATGGCCTCTAGCTGCATCCAAGTTGCTGCAAAAGACATTATTTCATTCCTTTTTATGGCTAAGTAGTATTCCATGGTGCATATATACCACATTTTCTTTATCCACTCATTAGTTGATGGGCACTTAAGTTGGTCCCATATTTTTGCAATTACAAATTGTACTGCTATAAACACACGTGTGCACGTGTCTTTTTCATATAATGACTTCTTTTCCTTTGGGTAGATACCCTGCAGTGGGATTGATGGATCAAATGGTAGTTTTAGCTCTACTTCTAGTTCCTTAAGGAATCTCCATACTGTTTTCCATAGTGGTTGTACTAGTTTACATTCTCACCAGCAGTTTTAGACATGTTCCCTTTTTGCCACATACATACCAACATCTATTATTTTTTGACTTTTAAATTATGGCAATTCTTGCAAGAGTAAGATGGTATCTTTTTGTGGTTTTAATTTGCATGTCCCTGATAATTCGTGATGTTGAACATTTTTTTCATATGTTTGTTGACAGTATACCCTCTTTTGAAAATTGTCTATTCATGTCCTTTGCCCATTTTTTGATGAGATTGTTTTTATCTGGCTGATCTGTTTGAGTTCCTTGTAGATTCTGGATACTGGTCCTTTGTCAGATGCACAGTTTGTGAATATTTTCTCCCACTCTGCGGATTGTCTGTTTATTCTGCTGATTATTTCTTTTGCCATGCAGACCCTTTTTAGTTTAACTAGGTCCTGTTTATTTATTTTCATTTTTGTTACATTTGCTTTTGAGGTCTTAGTCATGATTTCTTTGCCTAAGCTAATGTCTAGAAGAGTTTTCTCATGTTATCTTCTAGAATTTTTATGGTTTCAGGTCTTAGATTTAATTAAGTCTGATCCATTTGGAGTTGATTTTTGTGTAAGGTAAGAGACGAGGATCCAATTTCATTCTACATGTCTGCTTCAGCCTTTTGAGCAGCTGGAACTACAGGTGTGTGCCACCACATCTGGCTAATTTCAAAATATTTATTTATTTATTTATTTAGTAGAGACAAGGTCTCGCGATGTTCGTCCAATCTCTAATTCCTGGCCTCAAGTAATCCTTCCTCCTCTTTCTCCCAAAGTGCTGGGTTTAAAGGTGTGAGGCACCGTGTCTGCCCTATTCTCATTATTGAATCTATAAAGTCCTCGGCATGGACTCTGTCTCAGGGAGCAGTGCAGGGCTAAGTCCAGAATCCAGGTCTTCTCACCCAAGCTCTGGCTCTCAACTACCCTTCAGGGGTCTCTGCCCTCCTGTGGAAGAGAATTTCCGGTTCCATGACAGGCAACTTGTCAGGGTAAGCATTCAGAAACTAATCCGCCCTCAGTGGCTCTCTGACAACTGTCTTCTTAATTCAAGGTTCACTTAGCATAGCTCTCATAACTGCTTCGCTCAGAGCTAGCCTGCTGACCTGCAGTTTAAAGAGAAAGGATGCTATGGCCAGGATCCTCAGTGTCACAAGAGAGGAAGTCAGGGAATCACAGAACCTTACAGCCAGAACAGACCCTGGAGAGCGGGAGGTCTGCTCTCCTTTCGGAAAGAGAAGCTAAGGCGCAGAGCAGGGAAGTGGCTTGTCCAGGGTCACACAGCTGAGCAAAGTGACAAACCTGGACTTGGAGCCAGCCTTCAGGTCAGCAGTCTGGTGCTCTTCCCACCTCAACCTGCTCTCCTCTTTCTTAAAGAAAAAGAAAGAGAAGACGTTTCAGTAGTGAGTGTGGGACAGCCACCCACTTCACCATGATTTGGAAGCATCTCTCCATCCCTCCTCTCACTGGACAGCTGTGGCAAAACAGTCAGGGCCTGCCTGACCTCTTGGGTTTTATTGTCTCCTTTCAACTTGGGCTTAAAGGGACTTTATTAACCGTGACTAATATCAGAGGATCCAAAGCTGCACCCACTTGTTAATTTTGAGGAATTTGTAAATGTGGGATTAAAAAAAGATTTAATTTCACGCGTAGGTATGAACAGCTCCTCATCATCCCGGGTAGAGGATGAACCACTCATCATCCCGGGTAGAGGCAGGTAAGTGTGTCCAGCGTCCCTCAGGGAATGCTGTTCTGATGCCAACCCTCTGCTTCCGCGGGGTCACTTCTTGGGTGGTTTTGTTTCTCCTCTGCTTCCACAGTTGCAAACCCTCAAAGTGGCACGACCCCTGGGGAAACTCGATCTTAAGTCCCATGGCCAAACGCTCCAGCCCGCGGGGCTCCCAGGACACGATAGCGATCGGATTTCGCGTGGCAGCCAGGCTCCCCCTACTCCGGTCCCCTCCCGCCAGGAAACCCCTGGAGCCAATCAGAGCGTCGCGGAGCTCGGGGTTGTAGAGTCCCGAGGCCAGGACCCGCCCCTCTTTGTTGCGGTGGCCAATGGACGCATTCGGAACATCGGCGGCTGCCCGGGTGACTCGGTTATATGTCACAGAATAACATTCGAGAATGGGACATGGAATGAGGCGACGGCCGCAGCAAGCCCCAGCAGCCCCAGCCCCAGCCCTAGTCCCAGGCCCAGCAGCAGCAGCAGCAGCAGCAGCAGCAGCAGCAGCAGCAGCAGCAGCCCCCACTGTCCCGCCGCCCGGAGAGGCTCTGCAGCCATGAAGCCGACCGTCCCAAGGTAGGATGCTGGAGCTGCCGCGCGCCCTTTCTGCGCTTCGCCCGCCTGCAACCAGTCCCTCTCGATGCTAGGCGCTGGAACTCGGGGAAAAGGGGGCGGATGGAGCTCTTTCCACTAGGTCCCCGCCGGGGTCCGGGAGGGCTTCCTGGAAGAAAGCGGGCCGCCTTGCAAGCCAAGGCTGCTGCAGCGCCCTCGCGCCAGTCCTGGACGCTCACGTGCCGGCACGTTCGTGGCTCCGCTCCTCTCTCGGCCACATCTGGGGACCTAGGAATGTGTGGAGCCTTGCGGGAACCTCCTGTTCCTTCACGCTACACAAGCTGTCTTTCTTCTCCCCACACCTTGCGCTCCGCATCCCCCACGCTCCTTGTGCCCCTCCATCTCCAACCCCCGGGGTTTAGATGTATGTGAAGCTTCGTGGCACATTTTGAGCTGCCTTTCTAGGTAATAGCAGGGCTGGAAACCCGTCATCGATTCCCAGGGAGATTGTCAGCGTGCAAGGGGAAGCGGGGGGTGTCGTGGAGACACTCCGGGGCCCCTTACTCGGTTCCTCTGTGGGTCCACTTAGCTGTAGTGTCAGCTGTGTCTCCGCTGATTTCAGGCACCGCCGGTAAGCAGGGAGTCTCCGCGGAGCTCCCGCCGCCGCTCCCCCTTGGCGCGTCCTGCCGCAGCGAGAGGCATGGAGAAGGCCGCCCCGCGGGGCGCTGATCCCCGCGCCGCGCCCGCGCGCA
>NW_016814760.1:849293-905356 GCF_001698545.2 Rhinopithecus bieti | reverse complement strand
CGCCGCCGCCGCGCGCCCCAGTACCTGGCTCCCCGCCCAGGCCCCACCATGACCGGCTCCGCGGCCGACACCCACCGCTGCCCCCACCCCAAAGGCGCCAAAGGCACCCGGTCCCGGAGCAGCCACGCGCGGCCCGTGAGCCTCGCCACCAGCGGGGGCTCAGAAGAGGAGGACAAAGACGGCGGGGTGCTGTTCCACGTTAACAAGAGCGGCTTCCCCATCGACAGCCACACCTGGGAGCGCATGTGGATGCACGTGGCCAAGGTGCACCCTAAGGGGGGAGAAATGGTGGGCGCCATCAGGAACGCCGCCTTCTTGGCAAAGGTCAGTGGCTTCCAGGGCGGGGTTGGGGGGCTGGGGGTAGGTAGGCAAAGAGGGGACCGTTTCAGCCTGTACATAGCAAATAGAGGCAATCTCCATTTTCCTGGTCCTGCTACAAACTCCCTTCCTCTCCCCATTCCTCCCTGCCAGCCCTTTTCTAATTGAGATGTTTAGATTGGAAGCCTAAGAAATGGGGAAGGGAGAGGTAGTGGGCTTGCTATCCTGGGACTATGTAATTGGATTGTGCCAAGGTGTCTTTGAACGTCCAGCCAAACTCTATTATTTACTCACCCCCACATACATCCTCCTTCAGCAAAAGCTAGAGCCAGCAGGTACCAGCGATGCCAAAGAATGCGTAGACCTCAGGGATCCCACTCTGCTTGTTCTCTTTGGAGTGTCTTGCTCCTCCTCTGCTCCCCTCTTCCCCCAGCAAATGATTTATTAAGCTGTGAATGAATTTGAAATCAACCAGACTTCTCAGTGTGAATCATTTCCAGACTTTTTGCCAATTTTTTTTTCTTTTCTTTTTCTTTTATGACAGTGACTTTCACCTCTGAAACTTGCAAAACAGTGAACTCTCTCTCTCTCTCTCTTCCCAGCTTATTTGGGCTCCAAGAAAAAAGAAAGACTTTTGGCTGAGACTTAAAAGGGACTTTCCAGTACACATGATGAATTAGTCTCACTGGATAGAAAAAGAGGCTGAGGAGTGAAACTCTCTTTTTGCCTTGGAGAGAAGCCAGTGAGCCATTTGGGTTTGGTGGCTAAGGATATCGTTACCGAGGGAGGGAGATGTCCCCTGGTGGGAGTAGATACATTATATGAAACATCAAAATGCAAACTGGGGAGAAATGCTGCCGAGCCTCGGGGTTATAGCGTGATGGATGGTTTCCCCTGGACCCTGGGGACGCTGGTACGGCTGAGAAGATTCCTGGGCAGGTCTAGGAATGCCAGACTTGAGACCCGGAAGGCCATCTGGTTGAGTCCCTAGCCTGGTGACAGCTGAGCATCTGAGCCTGCAGGCCAGAAAGCTGTGTGTGTCCTTGGGGAAGTGACAGAGCCTCTAAACTTACTGCTGCAGTCAGTTACAGTGTTCTGTTACTCTGCTGGTCAAGGAGATCTTCATTGTGCCCAGCTAGAATCTTGCCTGCTTTAGTGTCAACCATAAGTACCCCTGCTGAGTTCTTGAACATGAGAACAACCTTGTTCCTGGTTTGCAGTTCTGACTTGAGAATTTTTCCTCCAGTGAGGAGCCGAGAGCCCTTAAACTTGGAAGAAAAGTGACCACGAGGAAAAACACACCTGTTCCTACTGTCCCATGCTGCCTTCCTTAGTAGCACCAGCACCAACCCTGCCTCTAATTATGCTTTCATCCTTCCCCAACCATGTATGGGGCGGGTGGGAGGGTGCATTCTCTATGTGGGAATCATGGAATTTTCCTATTTGTAGAGACCAGTCTCCCACCTCTCAACAGAATCCCCTCCTCTTTTGGAAGACCTCTTGGGAATGGGGAGCTTGCTGCTTCCCAGGCAGCTGATCTCAGGCCTGGCCAGAGTTGACTGTTAGGAAGCTCTTAGACCAACCATAAATCCTCCTCGCAGCACCCTCCCACCCCCAAATCACATTTCATCACTGATTATCGTGTTGCCTTTGGAATCAGGGCAGAGCGTTGGCAACTTCCTTTGCTACTCACAGCACCCTTGAATGTTATGAGAGAGTGCTCTTTGGGTGGAAGGGACTTGGAGTAAACATCAATCCTAGTCTTGGTTGTATGACATCCAGCCCTTGTGCCTCACTTAAGTGAGGTCATTCACTAAAATCTCTGCCCTTAGTTTTCTCATCTATAAAATGGGAATAGAGCAGACTTTGTAAGTTCTTTCCAACTCTAAAATCTCATGATGTTATGACCCCTGAGTCTCCAGGTCGCTAATGCTGATCTGTGTGATGCTAGAGGTCTGCTGGACTATGAGCCCTCAGGACTGTGACTTTTTCTATCATTCTGCTTCTGCTTCTTCCTTTAGCCTTCTTTGTCCACAGATAGCTCCTTTTGCCCTTTTCTTTTTTCTTTTTTTGGAGACAAGGCCTTCCTCTGTCACCCAGGCTGGAGTGCAGTGTGTGATCATGGCTCACTGCAGCCTCAACCTCTCAGGTTCAAGCAATCCTCCCACCTCAGCCTCCTGATTGTAGCTGGGACTACAGACACATACCACTCAACCTGGCTAACTTAAAAAAATTTTTTTTGTAGAGACAAGGTCTCACTGTGTTTCCCAGACTGGTCTCAAACTTCTAGGCTCAAGCGATTCTCCTGCACTGGCTTCCCAACGTAGTGGGATTACAGGCATGAGCCACCGCGCCTGGTCTTTTGCCCTTTCTAATGTGTCATGATTCCCAGACCAACTCACCCTCCTCCTTCCGAGACAATTCCTAGTTTGTCATTAGTCATTTGCAAGCACATATGAAACACAGTATTCTAAATCATGTCTGAGCAGTTTAGAACACAGACTGCTACTTCCTGAGACCTGTACCTGATTTTTCCATTATTGTAGCTGAATGCTGTGTTCTTAAGAAAGTGTTCCCTTTTTTTTGAGATGGAGTCTTGCTCTGTCGCCCAGGCTGGAGTGCAGTGGCGTGATCTTGCTTCACTGCAAACTCCGCCTCCCGGGTTCAAGCAATTCTCCTGCCTCAGCCTCCTGAGTAGCTGGGATTACAGGCATGTGCCACCACACCCCGCTATTTTTTGTATTTTTAGTAAGACGGGGTTTCACCATATTGGTCTGGCTGGTCTTAAACTCATGACCTCATGATCTGCCCACCTCAGCCTCCCAAAGTACAGGTGTGAGCCACCGCGCCCGGCCAGTCTTCCCTTTTTTATACAGTGGCCATATCATATTGTACTTTTCATAGTAACTAAAAGGTCACGTGAAAACTGCTTCCAAACCAGGAATCCCCAGCCCAAATGTGGACAGTCAGCTTTTTGGCCCTCAATATAAAGAACTTAACATTTCTCTCACATTGCATCTTAATGGTTGGTTCTCTATCCCCAGTCCTATCATGGTATCTCCCCTGGCCCTGACATTCCCCAAGCCCTGACCCCTGCCTAGGCCTTAACATGGGAAGAACCTCAAAAGCTCCCTTTTCCAGGGGCTACTCCTCTCGGATTAGAGGATTGCTCCTGTGCTCAGCTTGGCAGACTCTTTCCTCTGGGGCCGAGTCCTTTTCTCCATCAACCAAATCAATATCTTACTGAGGAATTTGTACAGAAGAAGGGTGGTAGGGTGGCAGCAGTGGTAAAAGCTTGGCGGGCTTCACGGGGATTAATCATTTTTGGCCATTGAATATAGACTAAGAAGCAAAAGAAGTGGATGGGGGAGGTTTTCAAGGACCTGCATGGAGGACTAAATGACACTTCCTTTGACTGCAGGACATTCCCTTAGCAGCCATGGTAACTTCTGCCTGAAGGGTCCAGATGTCCCCTCCTTGCAGGGATTCCCCTGCTTTGAGATCCTCCTTCTAAATTTTTGACTCCAGGCCTCTCCCCTGGTGGTTGTTGGGTCTGAAGATAGCAATTGACCAGGTCAGAGGCATGATTTTTTCAGAGAGACTTTAAGGAAACAGCAAGAGTCAGTTGGAGGATAATAGCAGATGGGAAGCGAGGCTCAGAGAGAGTGGCCAGCCCCGAAAAAAACAGTGGACATTCTAGGAAAATTCTAGGACGATCCTCCTCTTTCTTAACAGCCTGGAGCTAGACTCTCCTTGGAGCAGAAAACCAGGATGGATTCAGCAAGAAACAGCAGTTTCTTGCAGACCCCACTTCTTGTGCCTTATTCTCGTGTTGATTCCCAGTTGGAAAATAATTCACATTTAGAGGACTGAGTTTCACCTGAGTGAAGACACGGGCGTGTTTGGTACTAGAGACCTGGCTGCAGTCAAGGGCCGTCCCTGCCCGCTGCCAGCTCTTGCGGGCAGCTCCTTCCCTCCCCAGTCCTGGATTGAGAACCTTCTGTCTGTCTGTCTGTCTGTCCTGCACCTCCGTCCCAGTCACTCACAGATTCCTGGCTGCCTCTGTTGCAGGAGCCTGGGGCTCATCCTGGGCTCGCGGGTGCTGTTTTGTGCTTCTCTTCCCAAGCTGCCAGAGAAGATTCTTCTGCCTGGTGCCTGTTTTCAGAGTAGAGATGACAAAAGGTTTTGAATTCTCCTTGCTCTTGTTAAAGATTCCTAGTGCCTAGGGTTCTTACTGCCTCCCTGGCTCCTTTCCTGGTCTTTCCCTTCTCTCCCACACAGCAATGTCAGTTACACAACTGTGCCGGTCGGTATCACTTCCCTTGCATTCTTCCGACAGGTCAGTTGTGCTTGACAAGAACAGAGTGGAAGAGAGGCTCCTCACAAGAGCTTTGCCTGTGGTTTGTTTCATTATTCTTTCTCTTGAACACCATCTTTCTGTCCACTCCACTCCCTCCTTGTGCCCCCTAGCCCCCAAGTTTTCTGGGGCCTCCACCCCTAGAAAACAGGCATAGTGCCTGTGTGAAGAGGTTGGTTTCTATCTGTTTCCTCTAGATTCTGCCTTCATCAGCCTGGCCATGGCTGTGGGGCTAATGTAGGCAGCAGGTGGTGAGACCCTTGAGGGGAAGGGCACAGAAAATCAAAGCTGGAGTTTCAGATAGTACAGCAATTGATGAAATCTGGCAGGAAAATAGCATGAGAAGGGACTCTGCGGGCCCCAGTCACGAACAGAAAAAAGGGATGTGCCCTGGGCTTTTCCTAAAAAGCTTGTACCAATTTATGTTTGCCTCGGTCCTGTAGGAGAGTATCCTTACCCAGCATTGGGTATCTGCATTTCAGTGTGTTTTTGCTAATTGGAGAGGTGGAAAATGACATTTTGCAGTGGCTTTTAATTTGCGTTTCTTATATTATTAGAGCACTTAAACAATTTCTTCAAATATTTGGTTACTATTTGCTTTTCTTGTTTTGTGAATTGTCTTTTCATGGCTCTTAAAATTGTGGAGAGAGAGATATATCATGTAATTTACCATTTTTAAGTGTACAACTCTGTGGCACTGAGTACCTTCACATTGTTGTGTAGCCGTCACCACCATCCATCTCCAGACGTTTTTCATCTTCCTAACTGAAACCTTGTACCCATTCAACACTGACTTTCCATTTCCCTCTCTCCCCAGCCGCTGGCAACCACCATTCCACTTTGCGTCTCTATGACTTTGACTACTCTAGGAACCTTATGTAAGAGGAATTATTCAATATTTGTCCTTTTGTGATTGGCTTATTTCATTTAGCAAAATGTTATCAGGTTTCATCCATGTGATAGCATGTGTCAAAACGTCTTTCCTTTTAAAGGCTGAATAATGTTCCATTGTATACCATCGTGTATTCCGTGGGATGCCACATTTTGTTTATTCATTCACCTGTCAATGGACACGGGTTGCTTCTACCTTTGGGGGCCATTTTTATTTTCACTGAGGCCTAAAGAGTTTTCTTGTCACTTTGCATGAACTCATAATGAATTAAGGATATTAACTCATTGTCATCAGTGCATCCCCAGGGAGTAGTGAACGTTTTCATCCCCTCCATTAAGGTGGGAAGGTATCTTCATGATGTGAAGCTCCCAAGTTGAGTGTCCAGGGACTCTGCTGCTGCTGATTCTGTTTTCCAGTTCCAGAAAAGTATGGATCATTCAGGTTTCCCCAGCCTAGACCACTGACAATATATTGGTGATGAATAATAACACAGCTTACACCTTTTTTTTTGAGATGGAGTGTTGCTCTGACACCCAGGCCAGAGTGCAGTGGTTCAATCACTGCAACCTCCGCCTCCCAGGTTTAAGCAATTCTCCTGCCTCAGCCTCCTGAGTAGCTGGGATTATAGGCGCCCACCACGACGCCCAGCTGATTTTTGTATTTTTAGTAGAGACGGGGTTTTGCCCTGTTGGCCAGGCTGGTCTCAAACTCCCGACCTCAAGTGATCCACTCACCATGGCCTCCCAAAGGCGTGAGCCACAGGGCCTGGCCAACACAGCTTACACTTAATGAGCACCATAGGCCAAGTCCCAAGCTGCGTACTTTTGCATTAGGTCATGTAATGCTTACAACCAGCTTGGAAGGTTGGAAGTAGGTGATACTATTCCTATTTTATCAGGAAGAAAACAGAGGCTTAGAGAGGTCATGCAGCTTGACCAGGGCCCCCAGCTAGTAGGTGGCAGAGCAGGGCTTTGGACCTGGTTGTGTGTGTCTCCTAATGACACTCCAGGAAGCCCACCTGGTTTACAGTCCATGGCCAGTGGGAATGTTGGCAGCCTGAGGCGCTGGTTGGAAGTGGACCCTCCAGGGTGAGCCCAGCCATCTCTCCCAGACATCCAAGTGAGCTGTAGCCTGTGACATCATTCCGTCTGTGGTCTCTGCACCTCCCCACCACAGCCCTGCCCCCAGCTGGGACTTGGGGAATGTATACATTTGTCCTCCCAATGGGCAGGAAGTGTAGCCTCAGCTCCTGCACTCTGCTCACAGTCAGGCTGAGGTAACCATGCAGCTGTTTTTAAAAGCCCTTGGGCGCCATTGGGTTGCTATTCTGAGGACCAGCTGCCGTCGGCTCCCACCCTGCCATCCAGCTCTTGTGGGCTCTGTTGGGCTTGAGGGGGGTTGAAATAATTTGGTGGTCAGTCCTTCAGCAGACTCTTGAGCCAAGTCTTACTGGCTCCAGCAAGGCTCTGGCCTAGGGACACCTCTCTGGGGATCTCTTAGGTGGCTGGTGATTCTTCAGGGCGTTTTCCCACACTTACCAGCTTTTCTATTAAAGAGGTTCAGACTGTGTTTTTCTGTGCAGAAATGTTTGAGTCTTTTGTTTTGAGACAGGGTCTTGCTCTGTCACCCAAGCTGGAGTATGGTGGCTCATTTATGGCTCACTACAGCCTCGACCTGCTGGGCTCAAGCCATATTCCTACCTCAGCCTGCTGAGTAGCTGAAACTACAGGCTTGCACCACCATGCTCGGCTAATTTTTTTTTTTTTTTAGTGATGGGGTCTTGCCATGTTGCCCAGGCTGGTCTCGAACTTCTGGGCTCAAGCGATCCACCCACCTTGGCCTCCCAAAGTACTGGGATTACAGGCATCAGCCACTGCACCCAACCTGCATATGTCTTCATAAACTAGAATTCCCCTCCTCTCTGCCTCTGCTCCTGGGCTTTCTCTCCCGTTCATACAGGGCCTAAAGCTTGAAACATAGGAGGTGCTAAAGACATATTTGTTCGCGTCTCCCCTTCTCTCCTCACCTTGTGCAATCTCTGGCACATTTTTTACATAAAACACTTTCTAGTGTATGTTAGGGCAAACACACAGGATACATTTTACATTTTGACTTGCTTTGTGTGTGTGTGTGTGTGTGTCTGTGTGTGTGTGTGATGGGAACAAATATTCAATGTTTTGCCCCCGAAATGACACTCCCAGACAGAAATGTGATTGATTTGGGTTGACATGTCATACACAAAACGGAGCTTGCAGAATAGCTGTGCCTGAATGGACACACACACGCACATTCACGCACACACACATAATACCTTGGCTGTAATGCAGGCAGTGTGATTCTGATGAGTTTTCTTCCAGCTGACGAGGCAGTTGCTGTGAAGTAGGACATTTCAAAGCCAAGAGAGAACTGAGGCAGTGAGAGGAAAGGAATGTCAAGGAGTATTTGCAGTAAGTGCAGCCAGAGGGGTGGAAGTATGGAAAGAGCCTGATGCCAGGCAGGAGACAGCGTGCCCTCAGCCTCACACTGGGGCTGGTGTCTGGAGAGCCAGGGAGAGAGCCCTGAACAGCCTTAGGCAGTGTCTGGCTCTGCTGCCTGGCCTGGCTGCCCAGGGCCATCCCCACATCTCCCCAGCGGAGTCCCCTTCCATCAGCGGAGCACCAAATCCCCAGGGCCGCCCTTGCCCTGTTTGCTCTGAGGGTGGGCGTCACCCGTCCTCAGGCCCTTTCTGCGTCTCCTTAAGTGGCTTGGCCTGAAGGAGCCTCCTTTCTCCTTCCCAGCAGCAGCATTGCTGGAGCCCCACCCACGTGGGCTGAGATTCTCTGTCACCAAGGACCTCAGGAAGACAGAGGTCAGAAGACCGAGAGACATATAGGGGAAATAAAGCAAAAAATAAAACCAACCAAGAAAACCCCAAACTGTGCCTGGCTTTTCAGCAGTGACTTGACTGGACGTCCCTGTCCGTTCTTGCTCTTGGCCTTCAGGATAGGGCTGCTTCCCCCTTTCCAGTCCTTGCCTGCCTTTGGTTCTTTCTCTTCCTGGCAGGGATCAGGACTTCGTCTGCTATGTTGTAGACATTCAGGGAGTGTTGACTGAGGGGCAGACTAGGAGGTGAATGTGTTGATTGAGCTGCTGTGAGGGGTAAAGTGGTAAGATGACTCATGAGTCAGAGGAGCTGCACTTGCCTGGGGAGAGTCAAGGCAAGAAGAGGGATCTTCCCTAATCCATCTGGGGTAGGACTCAGGGAAAGGGACACACTGGGCGTTGCAGGGAGGGTGGTATTGAGATGTGGCACTCTTGGTGCCATGTTGCAATTTTCTAGGGCACCATTCACTTTATTTATTTATTTATTTATTTATTTAAATTTTAGAGATGGGGCTTCACCATGTTGGCCAGGGTGGTCTCAAACTCCTGGACTCATGTGATCCACCTGCGTTGGCCTCTGTAGTGCTGGAATTACAGGCGTGAGCCACGGCGCCCGGCATCCATTCACTTTATATTCTGTGTAAATGTTGCCCTGCAGTAGAGCACTTGTAGTGGATCACCACTGGCCACGCAGCAAAAGGTGTTATGCAATCACTGATGGAGTGCTTTCATGCCCGTTGTGGGCCAGGCTCGGCGGGGGGACACGATAGAACATGGTCCTTTGCCTCAGGGAGGCGTTAGGCTCCTGCAGGGAAGAAAGCTGTATTCACACAGCACCGAGGGCCATAGAGAACCACTATGACTCAGAGGGAACTCAGAGAGGGAGAGCGTCAATGAGGGACTCACTGTTCCCGGGAGACCTCATGGAGGAGGCACTGCTCAATCAGGTGACCACGCCAGGGCGACCATGCTGCCATTGGCTCTCAGGAGCACCTCTCTCTCTGGTGGCTTCAGCCCGCTGCCTGTCCCCAGAAGCTGGGCCCCAGAGCGCCTCCTTAATAAACACTTCCTCTTCTCTATTTCTCTGCAGCCTTCAATACCCCAGGTCCCAAACTACAGGCTCTCGATGACGATCCCAGACTGGCTCCAGGCGATCCAGAATTACATGAAGACCCTACAGTATCCTTCCAACCAAGGTCTGAGCACACCCAGCCAGGAGACAGGCATGGTGATCGCAAGCATGGTGGCAAATCTGTCCCCAGCTGGTCATCAAAAGCTCTCTAAGGTTGGTGAGGCCAGGCATGGAGAGATGCCCCAGGTGGGAGTCTAGAAAGAGTGTGCATGGAGGATGTAATTGCAGTGACCCAATGAAGCAGGCTGGTCCACCTTAGCCCCTCTGGCTTCTCTTTCTCCCTTCTCTTCCCTGTCCTTTCCCTTTTTCCCCTGAGCACCTCTCTTCCTTCTATCTTCTCCTCTTTCTCCACTTCCTTCCTCTTGGTCATCTTTGTTCCCCTCCTCCTGTTCTCCTTCAGTGTCTTTCTTTTTTAGATGAAGACTCGCTCTGTCACCCAGGATGGAGTGTGTTGGCGCACTCTCGGCTCTCACTGCAACCTCCACCTCCTGGGTGCAAGCGATTCTCCTGCCTCAGCCTCCCAAGTAGCTGGGATTACAGGCGTCTGCCACCACACCTGACTAATTTTTGTATTTTTAGTAGAGACAGAGTTTCTCCATGTTGGTCAGGCTGGTCTCAAACTTACCTCAAATGATCCACACGCCTTGGCCTCCCAAAGTGCTGGGATTACAGGCGTGAGCCACCGCACCCAGCCCTTCACTGTCTATTGCCTTCTTCCCTCCTACTCTTCCATTCCTTTTCTTTTTCTCTGTTTTGCCCTCATCCCTAACTGCTCATGATCTACAAGAGGCCCACCTGGTGCTGCCTTTGTTTCCCCAGGTGACCCAGGCTGGTGACCTGCCCAGTTCTACATGAATGGTTGGGCTTCTGTGATTGGGGGCCCTCTCCCCAGACTCCCCAGCTTGAGGAAGACCTAAGAAACTCACTGGGTTCAGTCCGAGTTCAGACCAGCCGGTTTGGACCCTTTCTCCTCCGCGTCCGCAGGTTGTTTGTAGTCAGGATTAGATCAGTTCTGAGGACTCCCGGGAGCAACACTGTAGGGACAGAGGGGCAGGAGTGGATGGTCCACCTGCCCCTTCTGGTAGTTTATAGAGAGAGGAGTCAGATGGGAAGCTGGACCCCAGCACACAGTCCAGGAGGTCAAGCTTCTGTGGACCGCTATCCTTCCTCCGTAAATGTATAAAACATAGCCTGTTCTACAAGGTCCCGGGCACATTGACCGGCTTCCTGTTTGTCTGTCCATACCCAGCCCTGAGGCAGAAGGGATTTCAGGGGACACTGCACACATGCCCCACGTGTCCCAGAAAAGCCCGTCCATTCTATGTTATGGCAAAAATCTTCCGGGTGGATTTTTGTGTCTTCCCTGCAGGCACCAAACACTAGCACCCACCCCTGCCCATAGGGCTTGGTATTACTAGATCGGAAAACACCAGTTTCTGCTCATTTGGGTCGGGAGATGACTTGATTGGCTTCTCTGTTTTCACTTCACGGATCATCAGCTCCCCAACCGGCATCTTCCCAGTAAATCCTAAGGCAATATTAGGAGGAGCAGGTAGTGCCAGTCTCCGGGAGTGAGGCTGGCGGCCCTGGCCCTTGGAAGGCTGTCTGGTGTTTGTGCTGATGCCCACCCTGGGACCCACATGGGGAGTTCCACGTGGTCCCGAGGCACCAACTCCTGCCAGAGCAGACTTGGACCCAAGAGCTGGCCCTTTCTGGATGTGACTGACTCCTCATAGACTATTCTAGAAGGTGACAGCAATTAGAATGCCTCTCACCTCTTTTATTTTTTTAACTTAAAGTTAACTGATTATAGGCTTTAAGGTTCCCCATTTCTTTTTCCTTTCTTTTTTTTTTTTTGAGACGGAGTCTCGCTCTGTCACCCGGGCTGATGTAATCTCAGCTCACTGCAAGCTCCACCTCCCAGGTTCACGCCATTCTCCTGCCTCAGCCTCCCGAGTAGCTGAGACCACAGGTGCCCACCGCCACGCCCGGCTAATTTTTTGTATTTTTAGTAGAGATGGGGTTTCACCATGTTAGCCAAGATGGTCTCGATCTCCTGACCTTGTGATCTGCCCACTTCAGCCTCCTAAAGTGTTGGGATTACAGGCGTGAGCCACCGCACCTGGCCTAAGGCTTCCCTCTTCTATCTAGGACATGGTCTTCACAAGGATCATCTGGCTGAGAGTTAAGTGAATTAGCCTAACTGGGAATGCATTGATAGGGGCAAATATGCATGTGCTTTACATATCATTTGCTCACACTGCTGTAAACCTGTCAGCACATTCTCTGCCACCTTTTCATGGTTGCCCTGAAGGATCTGCTTTTCCATTTTTCTCTTCTCTGACCCATTATGACTGCAAAGGTCAATGACCAACAGCATCACTGACTACAGAGAGGGCCAGAGAAGGGAAGCACCAGCAGGTTGGGGACCTGCTTCCGGTCCCCTGCCCACTGGGGCCACTGCACGAGGAAGGCAGGGCACCCACTCTTCTACCTGCTGACCTGACTTTTATTTAGTTCCTTGGGACTCCCTACTGCTTTGTCCTGGACGCAGTGACAGGTGCCAGGATATGGGGACTGGTTGGCGTCAGTCCTGACTGTGGATGTGCTCAGCTGGCAGTGGGGATAGGAAAGGACAAATCCCGCTTTCCCCTTGGACATCCTCAGAGCAGCAACCAACAGGAGTGCTGGCGTTGCATGGGGTTCTGGAGAGAGAGGTGCCACATGAGCTCTGCTGGATTGGGGGAGAAGCCTTCTAACAGCAAATTCAGGCTCAGTGAGTATCTCCCCCTCAGGGCATGTTTAGAGCAGACTTCTCCCCAGCCCACTTTCAGGGGCTCAATAATTAAGGAACCAAAAGAAGACGTTCAGGTACACTTTTAAAAGTTATTTTACTATATGCTTGTCTCACTTGATACACTAGATGTATACATTAGATATGTGAGCAGAGGAAAGTTGGGCATAGAAGTGAATTTTTGCCAACTGAATTCTACTTTATGTACCAGGAACCTCATTGCTTGTATAAATTTTTGGTGAGGTAAAGAAATCGCTTCACAATGAGAATATTTAGCCCTTCATTTTTGTCTTTTACCTCTAGGATCTTGTATGTTGTATGCTTTAAAAACTGGGCAAGCCTGTAAGGTTAGTTGTTGTTCTTACGGCCCAGGTCAGTAACCCTCAAACTGGTGATCTTCAGAGGCCCCCCAGCCCCTCACCCTGGAGCTTCCTGCTCAGTCATCTAAGGTGAGGTGACTCTGAGTAGCATCTGGGGTTATGAACCATGGCCTGAAGTCAGACTCTCCAGGGCTGGTGCCCAAAATCTTCTTTTTTTTTTTTTTTTTTTTTTTTGAGACGGAGTCTCGCTCTGTCGGCCCAGGCTGGAGCAGCTGGAGTGCAGTGGCCGGATCTCAAGCTCACTGCAAGCTTGGCCGCCTCCCGAGGTTTTGCATCTCCTGCCTCAGGGCCTCCCGAGTAGCTGGACTACAGGCGCCCGCCACCTCAGCCCTGCTAGTTTTTGTATTTTTTGTAGAGACGGGGTTTCCAGTGTTAGCCAGGATGGTCTCGATCTTCCTGACCTCTGATCCGCCCGTTCTCGGCCTCCCAAAGTGGCTGCGGATTACAGGCTTGACCACCACGCCCGGCCCCAAAACTTCTTATACCGAGTCTCTTCAGGGGTTATGTTGTGCCTTGTCTGAAGTAACAAGCACCAGCTGTGCCAGGAGAGGAATCCCGCCCTTTTCAAAAAGGAGTGACGAAGTGTTCTCTGGGCACCCTTGTCACTGTGGGGCCAACCCATTGACTCTCCCACACTCCACCTGACCTGCAGCAGCCTCTGGGCATGCGAAGTTCAGGGCTCATTTAGCACCTTCCCACGTGTGCACTTATTCCTATAGCTCTTTGTTCGAGGCAGAGAGCAAAACCTACAAGCCAACTTCTCACTAGACTCAGAAAAATAAGAAACTCCAGCCCTCAGAGAGCCCACAGGCATCGGCGAAACTGCTTCATCTCCTTCAGAACAACTTGGTGCAAGCTGGTCAGTTCCTGAGACCTTCTGCGGTAGTCAGCTAAATCCCCCCCCATGATAGTTCAATAATGTGTGCAGCTTCTCAGATTTTAGCTAATCAATGGCCAAGGCCAGCACAGGCCATTGCAAAAAAAGTGACATCGCCACAGCTAAGCCTCTGCTATAGCAGCCTGTGCACTACAGAAAAAAGCCCTATTGCTATCAACCACCCTTTCATCCTTGCTTCCACCATCCATCTGCCCTTCCATTCCATCCATCCACTCATTCATCCATCCATCTTTCCATCCAATCTCATATATTCGATCCATCCATCTGTATTCCTCATTCATTAGTAATATTGTTAACTTGCATGTTATGTTGGGTCTTCTGCCAGTTTTTTTTTTTTTTTTTTTTTTTTTTTTTGAGACAGAGTCTCACTCTGTTGCCCAGGCTGACATGCAGTGGTGCGATCTCGGCTCACCATAACCTCCGCCTCTTGGGTTCAAGTGATTCTCCTGCCTCAGCCTCCTGAGTAGCTGGGATTACAGGCCCATGCCATTACACCTGGCTAATTTTTGTATTTTTAGTAGAGACTGGATTTCGCCATGTTGGCCAGGCTGGTGTCGAACTCCTGACCTCAGGTGACCCACTCACCTCAGCCTCCTAAAGTGTTGGGATTACAGGCATATGCCACTGTGCCTGGCCTTCTGCCAGGTTTTATGAGTGATATAAAGATAATGAAAGAACAGTTCTAGCTAGGTATGGTGGTGTATACCTGCTACTTGGGAGGTTGAGGCAGGAAAATCACTTGAGCCCAGGAGTTCAAGACAAGCCTAGGCAACACAGAAAGCTCATGTCTTAAAAAAAATTGATTTTTAAAAAAAGAATAGTGCCAACTCTCGAAGAGCTTGTAGTCTAGTAGGTGAATTAAGACAAATATTCAACTACCCAGAATACAGAGCAGATTGAAAAGAGCTATTATAAAGGTCTGTGGTAGGCTGGACGCGGTGGCTCAAGCCTGTAATCCCAGCACTTTGGGAGGCCAAGACGGGCGGATCACGAGGTCAGGAGATCGAGACCATCCTGGCTAACACGGTGAAACCCCGTCTCTACTAAAAATACAAAAAACTAGCCGGGCGTGGTGGCGGGCGCCTGTAGTCCCAGCTACTCGGGAGGCTGAGGCAGGAGAATGGCGTGAACCTGGGAGGCGGAGCTTGCAGTGAGCTGAGATCCGGCCACTGCACTCCAGCCTGGGTGACAGCGAGACTCCGTCTCAAAAAAAAAGGTCTGTGGTACTTTGAAGCCCAAGTTAGAAATTAGATTTCCAGGGCAAGATAGTGAAGAGTTAGAGGCTACTGGCTACCTTCCGGGTGCTGGTGACTTCTGAAAAGCCCTCACATCCTCATCTCATTGAGAAATCAGAATGCATAGCTTTCTCTGCCACATTACTGGGACCTTTGGAGTTTTCTGTCACTTTCCCTTTACATACTTTACACAGATATAATCACACAGGGACCCAGTTCTTTGAAATTAGGAAAATGAGACCGCTGAGTGGGTAAGTGGTGCATGATCTATGGGCCAGATGACCTCTCTCCTACCCTCAAGCTGCCATCTTCCTCTCCCAACCTCTATTCCCGTAGCCCAGGGCTCAGGTATCCTAGTCTGTAAGGGGTGGAGGTGGAGGGTGCCCCAAGGCCAGGTTGGAGGTGGGACTGAGGACTGAGCTCAGTGGTGAATTCTAACTCCCAGGATGGAGGAGGCTTGTAAACTCTGCCTCATGAGACTCCCTTTATTTGTTCTGTTGTAATGCCCTCTGTCCTGGGGCATTGGGAGGGTGCTATGGAATACTGGCACTAACTCCAGGAATTAACTCTTGTGCTTTGGTGCCTTCCTATGAGGCGACTTCTCCCTTTTCCCTCTGTGCTCCTGCGTGGTTCCTGGTGTGGGGATAGGCATGCTGATGGATTGACGGACTGACCCGAGTGTGTAATTAAATAGGTTCTGAGATCCTCTGCTGTGCTCTATCCTGCAGGTTAATGGAAACAGCAAAAGAAATGACCCGAGAGTCCTTGCCTATCAAATGCCTTGAAGCTGTCATCCTGGGCATGTATCCTTTAAGTTATGTATGCTTAGTTTATTGCATAAATGGTGGCTTCACAATGGGGCTGGTTGTGCCTTTAACATTGTAAATCCACAGAGATGATTATCTCCTTTGAGGAAAGTGTCAGACTCCTCTGGTTCCTCTCTTTAACTTCCACCATGGAGAAGTGAACCAAATCAATGCTTGGCTTCTTGGACCAATATGAGTCTCACCTGTGAGCTGCAGCCTCCATCAGGGCCAGCTCTCAGGCCAGTGACCTTGCAGACTCACTAATACTCACTAATCACAAGGAGAATTCTAACTTGGAGCGACTACAGAGAGTGCGTATGTGACTGTTCTCTGCATTAATATGACATTGCAGCAGGAAAGACAGTCAAGGGGAAGTGCAATCAGAGCCAAGAGTGCTAGTATCCAAACCCATCTCCAGGGAAAAGTCTTTGAAAATTCAGTGATGTGATCTCAGCTCGCTGCAACCTCCGCCTCCCAGGCTCAAGTGACCTTCTCACCTCAGCCTCCTGAGTAGCTGGGACTACAGGCACATGCCACCATGCCTGGCTAATATTTTTGTATTTTTGTATTTTTGGTAGAGATGGGGTTTCACCATGTTTCACCAGCAGGTTGTTCTCAAACTGCTGAGCTCAAGCGATCTGCCCACCTCAGCCTCCCAAAGTGTTGAGATTACAGGCAGGAGCCATCGCGCCTGGCCTGTCAGGAAAAATTCTAAGAGTGGCGTGTGGAGGAGACCAAGCAGTGCTGGTGTATCCTGACCTGACAGAACCTCCAGCTAAAACAAGGGTCTAGCTTCTCTCACACTTTCTGTTCCATTTTTCACCAGACTCCTGGCTCTTCAGCCTGAGAGGAATATGGTGCAGAGAAATTGTGATGGCATCAACATCTTGGTGGTGATGGCAATTGAACACGATCAGATAGAAAAGCAAAGACGCTCTGAAGTCCTATGGGATGGATGCTGGAAGGGACAGTGGAAAAGGAAACACTGCAAGACAGGAGCTTGAGAGATGGTCCCAGGCAAGATCAGTTAGGTCCTTGAGCGCTGTGCTCAAAAATGACTATTTTCCAAAAGGCAATGGGCAACCCAGATGAAAACTCTGAAGCAGAGGTGTGGCATGCTTTGGTATATGCTCTAGAGATGTAGTTCTCCAAAGGACAGGCTGAAGGGCAGATTGGGGAAGGCTGGGCTGGGTCAGCAAAGCTCGTTGGGAGCTGTTACATGAGGGAATGGTGAGGCTAGACTGATGGCCCTGGGGATGGGAATGGATTTCAGGGAATGTGTTTAAGGGCTATCAAGGAGAGAGAATGTATAGGACTTCTAGGCCAACTAGATGCAGGAGTTGATGAGGAAGGAGTCAACAACTCCAGGTTTCTGAACTGGGCAATCGACTGCGGGATTAGCGGGAGGAATGAGAGTGGCAGAGAAAGGAGATGCGTCAATGCAGACCTGAACTAAAACAGTGCCAGTGAAGGTGGAGGGAAGAGATGGAGGCATATATCATCACCACCACCAGGGGACTGCTTAGATGGGAGGAGTTATTGGAGAATGGCAGTGACTCCATATTTCTGGCTTGCATGATAATGCCACAGTCCAAGGGAAGGACTTCAAGGAGAGGATCAGATTTAGGGAGAAGTGAGCTCAGATTTGGACATGTTAAATTTGAGGTGCCTTGTGGGATGTCGGGATGAGGTATTTGCAGTGTGGAGCTCACAGAGAAATCTGCCCTGGAAATGCGAATTTAGGAGCTGTGATTAGAGGGTTGTGCTTACTGTTCAACAAGTGAGAAGAGAAAAAGATCAAAGATGAAATCAGTATTTTTTTGGTCTAGTTTGGCACAAAGAGCCCATGAAAGAGACTTAAGAAGGAAAGTCAGAGAGGTAGAAGGAAAATCAGGAGAGAAAGGAGATGGAGAAGTCAGTGTAAGGACATGTGGCTCAAAATTAGACTGGGGACAGGAGGATTGGTCTAGTCTGTTTTCTGGGTCTCCTGGACATCTTTGTGGGAAGGGGAATCTCTGTGTCTTTCTGCAGTCTGTGGAAACACTTGCAGGCCTGATCTGAAACAAGATTGACCACAGGTGCCTTGGCTGACATTTGAAAAATGGAAACTTGAACCTTACTGAGGCCCCTCTCCAACCCTCCTGTCATCCTCCTCCCAGTTTCCCACAAAG
Organism: Rhinopithecus bieti; assembly: GCF_001698545.2. Lineage (NCBI taxonomy): Eukaryota > Metazoa > Chordata > Mammalia > Primates > Cercopithecidae > Rhinopithecus > Rhinopithecus bieti. The sequence goes on along the minus strand of NW_016814760.1, from coordinate 887,511 downwards.
GAGATGAAACATGTGCCTGGGGAACCCAGCAGGAGGCTGGGAATGGGGGTCGGGGCAGCAGATGGCTCAGGGCCCCAACTCTTTAGTGGCAGGAGTCAGCTACAGCTGTTCAGCGAAGCCTCCTGCAAGTTTAATGGAGGCAGACAATTGGCTGAGGATTCGCTGGTGGATGAGATCAACGAAGGGGAACACAAGCCCAGGCCCTTCATGGGGTGGACAAGCTAACTTCAGACTCTTTGTTGAGGTGTGTCTGAGTGCCTCTGGATTTAGGTCATTGAAATGACCACCTCCCTTACACAATAGTCTCATCCCTGCACAATTTTATACATTCGAACATCATGCCATTGGAATCACCCACAACCTTTTGGAATTGTGGGGATAGACCCAGGAACAGCCTTTGAGCCTGTCCAAATCAGAGACAGTGTGCTCGTGGTTTTCCTTTGTTCTTATCCTTCTGACATTTCAGAAAAGTGTGGGAAGGTGGAGAGCTTCAGTTCACACTGCTGAACTCAGGGAAATTTGACTCTTGCATACAGACAGGAAACACAGACCCGAATTCTTCTTCTTCTTTTTTTTTTTTTTTTTTTGAGACGGGGAGTCTTGCTCTGTGATCCAGGCTGGAGTGCAGTGGCGTGATCTTGGCTCACTGCAATCTCCACCTCCTGGGTTCAAGCGATTCTCCTGCCTCAGTCTCCCGAGTACCTGGGATTACAGGTGTGTGCCACCACGCCCGGCTAATTTTTTGTATTTTTAGTAGAGATGAGGTTTCACCATGTTGACCAGGCTGATCTCGAACTCCTGACCTCAGGTGATCTGTCCGCCTCAGCCTCCCAAAGAGACCTGGATTCTAAAGGTTACAGCATCTTTGTCTTTTCTCTTTGCGCCAGTCAGCATCTCTGGGTCCTGCTTTCCACTCGGAGATAGTGAAGGTTATGAATGGGGTCATCCGTCTGTGTCTCCCACAGGCTCTTCTGCAGGTCCTGGCTCAACAACTTTGAAACTGGTTGGCTTGGTTGCTTGGACACCTGTGTCCATCGGCCTGTCCTTCCTTGCTTTCCCTGTTTTTGACTTTAGCCCAGAGTTCAGGATTCATTAGTGCTGAGCCACTTCTTTTTATCTTGCTTAAGGACATGCGCATGCTTTTACATGCATGCTAGAGAGGTAGACCTTTGCTTCCAAATTATCTTGTGAACTATGGCAGGTATTTTGGGGGACCTCACTGGCCATAGTGGGGCTTGCTGGTGGTACTAAAGCACTGTGGTTTATTAAAGTAACAGGTTCATTATGAGAGGCAGGTTGGGAATAGCCCCAGGAGGCTGGATGCTGGAAAGATGATCCCGGGTTTGGCACTGCTGCTCCCGCTTCCCTGGAAAAGCTTAGGTTACTTCCCTGCCTGCCTCCATACTACCTCGCCACCTCCCTCTCCATTCCCAGTTGCTCCAGGTCCCAAGCCTTTTCCAGTTGATGTCATGATGGGACAAATCCTCGAAATCAGTGATTCATGACATGAGGGACTGGTGCTCTCTCTTGTCTCCTCCCCACTTCTCCACCTGGCTGACTACTTATCCTGTAAGACGAATTCCAGTGTTACCCTGCTGAGGCCCCTCCTCTGTCCACCCAGAGGTTGCTGGGCTTGCCTTTCTTATAGCACACATCACATTGTGTTTTGGTTTTTATTGTGGTAAAATATTTATAACATAATTTACCATTTTAACCATTTTTAAGTGCACAGTTCAGTGACATTAAGTACATTCATAATGCTCTACAAAATGACCACCATTCCGACCAGGCGCAGTGGCTTGCTCCTGTAATCCCAACACTTTGGGAGGCCGAGGAGGGCGGATCACCTGAGGTCAGGAGTTTTGAGACCAGCCTGGTCAACATTGTGAAACCCCGTCTTTACTAAAAATACAAAAATTAGCCAGGTATGGTGGCGGGCACCTGTAATTCCAGCTACTCAGGAGGCTGAGGCAGGAGAATTGCTCAAACTTGGGAGGCAGAGGCTGCAGTGAGCTGAGATGGCGCCGCTGCACTCCAGCCTGGGTGACAGCGTGAGACTCTGTCTCAAAAAAAAAAATAAAAGGAAAGAAAGGAAGGAAGGAAGGCATGCTCTGACACTTATAACACTTATGACTTCTGTTTCTCTATGAATAGGTTTTTTTTTCAACAAAAATATGGTGCTATTGAGATCTTAGACAAGATAATTATTGTTGTAGGGACCATACTGTGTGTTATAGTATGTTTAGTAATATTCCTGAGCTCAATGCCTAGATGCTAGCAGTGTAAACCCTTGCCCTTGCTGAAGGAAAGACAGAAAGACAGAAAGACAGACAGAAAAGAAGGGGAGGGAGAGAGAGGGAGAGAGAGAGAGAGAGAGAGAGAGAGAGAGAGAGAAAGGAAGGAAGGAAGGAAGGAAGGAAGGAAGGAAGGAAGGAAGGAAGGAAGGAAGGCTGGCCACCATTCCTCCCCAGAAATGAAACCCTATACCCGTTAAACAGCACTCCCCAGTTTCCTCCCTCCAGCCCCTGCCCACCACCGTTCTACTCTCTGTCTCTGCACTTGCTACTTCAGGTACCTCAGATGAGTGGAATCATACTGTATTTGTCCTTTTGTATTTGGTTGATTTCATTCAGCATGTCTTCAAGGCTCATCCTGCCCATTGCAGAATTTCCTTCCCTTATGAGGCTGAATAAATTCTGTTGCATGTATACACTACATTTGGTTCATCTCTTTATCCATTGATGGATATTTGGGTTGCTTCCACCTTCTAGCTGTTGCAAATAATGCTGTTCAGAGCATGGGTGTACAAATATCTGTTGGGGTCGCTGCTTTCAATTCTTTTGGGTATGCCCCCAGAAGTGGAATTGCCAGGTCCTAGGGTAATCCTGTTGAATTATCTGAGGAATTGCCATACTGATTTCATTGTGTGCATTCTGAGTCCATCTCCCACCAGACCTCCGGGGAAGGGCTGTGTTCTTATCTTTGGCTCCACAGCCCTACCTGGCAGGCTGTCGGGCACAGCAGACACTCAGGGTTAAGTGTTTGTTACACTGACTTAAGCAGCTAAGGAATGCCCTTGTTCCAGCCCCAGAGAGCTTGCCCCAGAAAGCAGCTAGGAATTTACGTAAGAGGACTCAGAAGGATGTGATTTCACTCCCTAACTGCCAATTGATCTCACATGATAAAGTGAAGAGAAAGCAGGTACAAAACATTTTTAGAGAGTGGAGCCATCCGTGATTAAACCGAGGGCAGAGGACGAGGCTGCTGCCAGTGCTGTGGATGGGTTCTGTCAGCATCCTTCCCTTCAGGACACCTGGATTAGCTCTGCACCGAGAGCAGTCCTTTTAAGTGTAAGGCAGTGCGCATCCACAATCTAAGGTTCATTCCTTCTGTAAGCATTAAACGAGTCTGTCTGTGTACCAGGCCAGTGCTGTGCCCAGGGAATGCCAGGATGTGAGACATAAGCCCTGCCCTCACAATTGCAACACATGATGGGTAAGCACCAAGTGCCATGGGGGTTCTTGTGTGTTTTGGAAAGATGATCCCAGGCTTGGTGCTGCTGCTCCCCTTTCCCTGGAAAAGCTCAGGTTATATTCCCCTGCTTGCATTCACACTTTCTTGCCACCTCCCTCTGCATTCCCAATGGCTCCAGGTCCAAAGGATTTACCAATTGACTTGGGGTGGGGCAGGGAGCAAGAATACCTAAGCTAGGACGAGGAAAGTCAGGGAGGCATGACACCCAGGAAAGGAGAAGGGATGGTCATGAGGCTGTTCCAGGCTGGGATGCAGCCTGTGTGAGCCCTGGGAGCAGAGGAAAAAGTGCCTTTTCATTGTTTTGTTTTGCGGGTATGTAATTACTGAAGAAAATGACAAGTTTTTCTTTTTGTCTCATATTAACTTGGTTTGGATATACAACATATAGTAGATAGTCAAAGATAACAAGCGAATGCTTTATAAAAGGATTAGTCTGGAAAAGTTAGATGTGGGCCTGCGCAGAGGCAGGGGGATGGACTCACTGACCCCTATGAGACACTTTCCCTTCCTGTGCATCCAGGCTCCGAACTTTCAAGGCCTCCTTTCTCTTCCTTGACTCAGATTGTCTAAGCTACTTAACCAATGGACAGCCTTCCATCGAGCGGTTCCCCATCAGCTTTAAAACCTACTTCTCAGGAAACTACTTTCACCACGTTGTGCTGGGGATTTACTGCAATGGCCGCTATGGCTCACTGGGTATGAGCCGCAGGGCTGAGCTGATGGACAAGCCATTGACTTTTCGGACTCTGAGTGACCTCATCTTTGACTTTGAGGACTCCTACAAGAAATACCTGCACACAGTCAAGAAGGTCAAGATTGGACTGTACGTCCCCCATGAGCCTCATAGCTTCCAGCCCATTGAGTGGAAGCAGCTGGTCCTCAACATCTCAAAGATGCTGAGAGCTGACATAAGGAAGGAGCTGGAGAAATACGCCAGGGACATGAGAATGAAGGTGGGTGCTGGGAAGACAAGGAAGCCATGCAGGAGAGCTCTTTTCCCATTCCTTTCTCTCTGCCTCTTGCTCCAGGCCTCATTTTTCTAGGATGGTCAAAAATTTCTTGGGGTTAAAGTCTCTCTTTGCACATACTACTGCAAAGAAAACCATATAAAATCAGTTTAGATGTGACATTTAAAATAATGTCTTGTCCTGCAATTCCTTCTATGAAATCAGATCTAAAGTGTTAGTCATTTTATACTGAAGCTCTCGTTTGTTCTGTTTTGTTGATGTAATAGGGTGACCAATTGTTCCAGTTTGCCTGGAACTGCGGGCTTTCCCAGGAAAAGAGATTTCCAGTATTAAAACCTGGAAAATCTTACATGCTGGCCTTATATAGACTATACTCATATGTCCCTCTTCCCTCTCTCAGTTTTTACCTCCAAAGTGATGTGATTCTCGCTTGTCCATGTCCCTCCAGGGCTTGTGCAGTCACTAAGAGAAAAAGATTATGCTGACTTCAGGCCTGGCTGTGTTTAGCACTCGTGGACTTGTCATCTTCAGTCTGCAGGACCTGGAGTGGCGATTCCTGATCAATTAAAACCATTCTGTCAAATGTGTGGGATGGGAGCATCAGAGGAAGAACAAGCTGGTTTCTGGGGCAATGTAGATGGGATTTTGCCTTCGTGAGGAGAGGAACTTGCCAAGCAGACAAACACAGCCCCACTGTGGGGGCTGAGGCACTGGGCTGTGTTCCTCTCTCCACACAACACGGGGCACAATGTGACCATCTGTATATCCGTCTTAGAAGTGGTGCCCTTGCTGCTTGACAGTACAGGACAAGAGAGGAACATGTGTGTCTCCAGCCTCCTTTTTTTAGAAATCTTCCTGCTCAGTGCCTTCTAATCCATGGTGTCATGATTGGGCTGGGGGTGTGGGATGTGGTGCTGGAAGAAGACGTGAGGCTGGAGATCCTTTAGGAACCAGGGTGACTAACTCCTCACATCTCCTTCAGATCCTGAAACCTGCAAGTGCCCACTCTCCGACCCAAGTGAGAAGCCGGGGAAAATCCCTGTCCCCCAGAAGAAGACAGGCCAGCCCCCCGAGGAGGCTTGGCAGGCGAGACAAGTCGTGAGTAATATTTCCTCTTCCCCAACTCAAAGCCCAACACACACATTCAAGGGGTTGTTCTGGCCCATGGGGACAAAGCTGTGTCTTGGGCCCGGCATTTGAACCAGACAGCAATCTCCAAGAGGACTGCCCCTCATTCAGGGGACGTCTATGGAAAAGGATCTGCTGTGCACATCACCCCCATTGCCACTTCTCTGCTGTCAGTTGCACACACGAATGGAGGGATAAGTCCTAGGCAGAATGAGGTGAAGAATAGCCTGAAATGTAGGCAGCCCGGAGGGAGCTTCAGACTTAGAATTAGGAAATCTGGGGCTGGAACCGGCTCAGCTGCTTGGGGATGTCTTTGTTATCTTTCTGGGCATAAGTTTTTCTCACCCATAAAATGGGATTGTTAGAATTTATGAACTTGCCTAAAATTCTGTAGTCCTCTGTACCCAGCAGAAAGTGTGATTACCATCAGTGGACGGTGGCGTCAGAAACACCCACTGGCTCATCTTCTTCCTTGGCTAACTCTACCCTCTCCATTTCAGCCCTGAGGCCAGTGATCCCACATCTACTTCTTAGGTCAAAATAACCCACTTAAGCAATGACAGATTGGAGATGCTGGGGATGCCCAAATTCACCAGTGATTATCTGCTGGCAAATATTTGAACGATAGCCATCCTGGGAAAAAACACTGCTTTTCTTAACAGTAGCAGCATGCTGTGTCACCCAGCCTCTTGCCATGCTGGGACCATGTGGCACAGAGCACAGAGGGGCTTGGTTGAATCCCAACTCTGTCACATGTTAGTTGTGCAGCTGGGTACATCCTTCCTCCTCAGGGAGCCTTGGTTTCCTCATCCATAACAGAATATCAAAATGCTCTCCTCGCCTATCTGACAGGGTGGTTTGTAAAGATCCAGGCAGATGATGTAACGAGAGTGACTTGTCAACAGTGAACTGTGTTCACACAAGCACATTATCATCGCCACATCAATCCTGTACAGTGAGCAGGGAACATTTTACAAGTTTTGTTTTCAGGTGAAGAAACCAGTACCCAAAAAAGATCTTGTTATCTTGTAAGTTCTGTAGCTGGTCAGTGAGAAGTGGGGCTGAAACCCAGGTCATCTGATTCTGGGAGGTGGCAGGGCAGAGTCGGGGAGGGTTCTGTTTTCAGAAGAACAGGACGGGATGAAGTACTTTCATTTCCAAGGATGGTTTTTTACTTGCCCCATTCCACATCCTAAAGCCAGTCCTGGGTTCAGCAGGTACTGCCACGAGGGCCTTGGTGACAATGGCTGTCGTTCTGGGCTGGAAAGGAGGGTGTGAAGCAGTGAGAGGTCACGTGTTCCCGGTAGCAAGAGAGGCTGAAGATGAGAATGGCTTCGGCATAGGTTTGTCCTTGTAGGGAGCAGGATGGTTTCCGACCTTTCACACATGGCCTTCTGACCCCAATCCTCCCCCTGATGTTGGCCACTGCCCTTGACCCTTGACCCTAACCTTAGCCCTTACTCACTCTCTCTCGCTTTGATTCAAACATCCATTAATTGCTGTCACTGCACAAAGTAGTGGTTGTCTCAGAGGACTATGAACATAGAAACCCTTCCCAGAGGGTCATTTAGCATAGAGTGAGTGATCCAGCAATAGCAAGTTGCTCATAAAACAACTAATTTTGTCTGATTTATTATCTGTTTTGCCCAAGAAGGGCTGAGTCATTCCCTGAGGCTCTCAATCTTCAGCCAATGTCTATAAAAGCCTGCCCTTCCCTTTAGATTCTAGAATCCAGAGCACATGAAGGCCCAAGCATTCCGCCTGGCCATGGATTCCTGCACAGAATGGCGGCTGTTGATTTTGAAGACTAGTCCTGCTGGATCCATTTTACTCGGATCCACAGGGACATTGCATTCACAGGGCCATGTTGAGTTTTTAACCAGGAAATGTGACCATAAATGCGAGGGCATGGTAAAGATCCTAGAAACCATGGTAACAGGATGATGTCAGGAGTCAGGAGGTGGTGGTGGCTGTTTGGGAAATGTGGAGGAAGGAGAGTTTGAGTTTGGATGATGGAATGTGGGGTGCATCTTTGGCATCAGGGGAGCTGCTGAAAATGCAGACCTGGAGTTTGAGGAAGCTGGGGGATAAAGGTCATATTGGAGCCATCTACTTAGAATTGCCAGTTGAAATGACAGCCGGATAAGTCTGTGAGCAAAGAAAGTAGAGAAAAAAGAAATGGCTGGACGTGGTGGTTCATGCCTATAATCCCAACGCTTTGGGAGGCTAAGGAGAGATAATTGCTTGAGCCCAGGTGTTTGAGACCAGCATGCCTATGTCACATAGGGAGACCCTGTCTTTACAACAACAACAGATTAGCCAGGCATGGTGATGCATGCCTGCAGTCTCAGCTTCTTGGGAGGCTGAGATGGGAGGATCTCTTGAACCTGGCAATTCAAGCCTGGATGGTGCCATTGCACTCCAGTCTGGGCGAAGGAGTGAGGCCCTCTTAAAAAAAAAAAAAAAAAAAAAAAAAAAAAAAAAAAAAAAAAAGATGACGAGGCCCTGAGGAAGCCCAAGAAAAGGAGCCAGAGCAGAAGATGAAAAAGGAACAGTCAGAGAGGGAGAGGATGGATCAGGACTGTGAGCGCACCTGCGCCTGCAGAGGACAGCTGTCAGAGTGCAAAGCTACTGTGAGTGCAAAGGTACCTTCTGGTGTTGGGGCACCACTTGCCCTCTGCCCTCCTGCCCATCTGCCACACCAGAGTGGGCTGGGAATGGGGAGAAAGACCAGGGAAAGGGAGTGGTCACCTGAGGTCAGGAAGGAAGACCTGCAGGAAGAGGGCGACTCTCCTCCTGCCTCGCATGCCCCGAAGTTGACCCCAGCCCCCCGGGGGAAGCACAGGAGCACAGAGGTGATGGCTCCTGGCTCAGCAGTGAAAACATAAGCTTTTCAAAAACGATGAGAAGTGGCTGCAACAAGGTGAGGAGGGGTGGGTTTCAAGGGGGAGTGGGGAAGTGGTGGGGGAAGGAGAAGCGCTACGGACTGGGGTGACATTTAGAGAGGCAGTGTTGAGAGGGCTGAGGGGCTGGAACCAGCCTGGGAAAGGGAGTGAGAATGAGAGCTGATGGAGCTGATGCAGGCCAGGATTCGTTTTTCAAGAAGGAGCCCTGAACAGAGATGCAGCAACCTGATTTCTGACTCCAACTCTGCATGAACCAGCTTGTGGCTTTGAGCAAGCTGCTTCTCTGTCCCTCACCTGTGTAAGGGGACAGGGGACTTAGAGCAGATTATTCTAGGTAGTTTGTAAACTCTGTAGAGTTCCCCTGGGGCTTTTGTCTTTCTAGAATTAGAAGAGACCAGAGTGTCTTTGGACAGGTAGAGAAAATAACCAGGAGAAAGAAATGAATGTTCAAGAACAAAGGGATTAATGGAGCAAGATATATGAGCAGCTGCGGTCAGATGGGATGGAAGGCTACAACGAGGGCTTAGAAGGTGGTGGGTGGGGGAGAGGGTAGGAGCAAAGGAAGAAAGGAAGGGGGGACATTAGGGAGAGCTTGATATACATGAGGAGGTAGAAGTTGAAGGACTATACCTTAAGTAGCCTTTATCCTGCCGTGAAGGAGTTGAAGAAAGGACCCAGCTGAGGACTGATAGATAGGTCCTGCAGTCCTGTTCTCAACTCTGAGTGTGCACCAGCATCACCTGGAGGGTCTGTTGAAACAGAAGACTGCTGGACCCCTTTCCAAGAGCTTCTGAGTCAGCAGATGTAGGATGGAGCCTGAGAACCTGTGTTTCTAATGATGCTGATCCTGCTGGTCCGGGGACCACACTTTGACATCTACCATTTGCTTCAGCCGCAGGCCTCCACCTATGTTTGATGAATCAGAATGGGAAAACTGAGTTGGTAGTTGACCCTAAAAAATAACAGTCACTGGCTGAAAGTACTGGGTCTGTTGAGAGGGTCAGATAAAGCCAATGGGTGTGATTTAGGGGCTCAGCTTTGTCCAGTGTCACCCGGATCTCTGGATAATGAGGTTGTGGAGGCGAAGTTAGGGGGTCTGACCCTGCGCTGGTTCCCATGTTTGGGCTCCAATAAAGTAATTCTAGGAGGTGCCCACTGGTCACTCTCCTGGGGGCCAGACGGGGCCTCCAATCCTTCATCCCCTAGGCCATGCCCATACGCTAATCTCTGACTACTTTGTCATGCAGCCAAGGCAAGTGACCACCCCTGCGCCTGCAGAGGACAGCTGTTAGACTGCGCCAGTTGTGAGTGCAAAGCTCTCCTGCTCCCCTCCTACCCTGCTGGCACATCAGACTGGACCTGGGAATGGGGAGAAAGACCAGGGGAAGGGAGCGGTCTGTCACTTGAGGTCAGGAAGGAAGACCTGCAGGAAGATGGGAGTTCTCTTCCATCACCCTCCTCCCTCCATGCCCCAAAGTCGATCCCAGCCCCAGTGGGGAAAGCCTCAGGAGCACGGAGGTGATGGCTCATGGTTCAGTGAAATCATAAACTTTTCAAAAAAGGTGAAGAGTGACTGCCACCTGCCTCAGAATCCCCCTGACTCATGCCCCAGACCCGGAGCCCTTCCTCCCAGGTAAACATTGATTCCCAAAAGTCCTCCTTCCTAAACTGCTCCCAGTAGGTCAGAGTCTTTGGGGTTTTTTTCCCCACAGCTAGGGCCGAGTGGCCTTGGAAGAGTTTGACCATCCACAGAGCCCAGTTGGCTTGTAGGTGCCCGTAGACAATTTTGTATGAGCAAATCCAGTAAGGCCATGGTTATTCTTGGTGGCAGAAACCGCTGCCACTTCTTTTCTCTTTCTCCAGCGCTTGGAGGTTGGGAGGGAACTCTAGAGGGCAGATATCTCAGCCGAAGTTTCGAATGGATTGAGGTGTTCCAGGAGGGAAGATTCTCTCCCTAATTCCTCCAAAACCTTGACTTCTGAGTTGCAGGGCTGGGGAAGGGATTGCAGGGGCTACCGTGTAGGAGAGGGAAGAGAGGTGCGGGACGTGAGAATAAGAAGGGCTGTGAGAGGCCACAAGAATTGGAGCACCAAGCCCCAGCTTCCCTCTCTAGATTCCAGCTCCTGCCATTCTACCACACTCCACCCAGGGCAGCCGCATTCCTGGAGGTATGTTTGCAGAGAGGCAGCCTGTCAGCTTCCACCCGTGGCCTTCGCCAAGCAGGCTTTTCTCCAGGTAATCTTGCTTTTGGCGAGGAAATGAGAAAGTGACAAATACGGTCTTGACCCAATCACAGCACAAACTCTGGGAATCTTACTGTGAGATGCCAGGACTAGGGTTTGGTGACTCTTGTCGCTGTGCTATTCTGTCAGCATTACATAAGGCCATCGCGTCATTTCTAAATGTGTTGGGTGTCATAAGGAAGCCTGGGAGGGGCCCAAAGGGTGGAAAATTACCATAACAGGAGAGAGGCCCATCAGCTGTGGGGTCCCAGTCCCTGTCTGCCATGGATAATTTTAGTGGCATTATATCCTCATCCACCTCCTCCCTCCAGCTGGAGCGACTTCCAGCCTTGAATTCCTCTCCATTTTTGCACTTGTCTAAATAATCCCTTTTGAAAGAAGGATCAGTGTCACTGGGTTGACAAGAATCAGCTGAGTGGGAGGGCAGGTGAAGATGACTGTGTAGCATCTGTTGAGACCAAGTTTCAAGAGGGAAACCAGGACTCCCCCACTCTTCCACCCACGGGTCCTTTCTCACACTCTGTTCCCCTGGGAGTGTTTAAAGCACCTACTACACTGAATTGTCAAGTTTTTTCCTGTGGTTCGTAAAGAGGAAGGGAGAGGGAGGTTGAGATTCATGTTTCAAAGGCCATCTGTGAACTTAAACCAACTCCTTCCCAGCCCTGGGCCTCAGAACCCTTGCAGCTGTTCACTGAGGGGTGTTCCCAGGGGTTCTCAACTGGGTCAGCTCTGGGAGAGGAGGGTTAGAAATGTGGTGGGAGGTGGAAGTTTTTGCTTCTCACATCTTGGTAAAGTGAGGAAGCTCCTTGTTAGGGCCGGGGGTCTGAGACGGTAAATGCCCCACAAAGCCCAGGACCACCCTGCCCAATAAAGAACCGTTCCACCTCAAATGCCAACAGCGCCCTCGCTGGGAAGCTTCAGCGCTCCCTGAGGTCCTTTCCACTTCTGACAGTTCATGACTCTTGGCTTGCTGCCTATGACCTGGCCCTGGATGAACTGGAGTGAGCAGATAGTGATTTTCTGGTTTTGCAGCCAGTGACCATGTGGAACATTCTTCTCAATTGAGGCCAGTGTTCCTGAGGACCCATGAGAACCTCTTCTTCTTCTCTCCCCTGTGTGGCTGCTTTTTCCCACTGTCCCTCCTCCTGTTTCCTTTGCTGGTCATCTTTCTTTGCCTCCCCTTTCCTTCCTCTTTTATTTCCCTTCTTCATCATCAATCTCTGTGGCAGTTCATGGCTCCAGTAGGCTCTGCCTGCCCTGCTGGACATCCTGGGGGTCCCAGAGGTTAGTAAGCCCTGAAAGCCCATCTCCTTTCACTGCAGGGCCTCTAGCTGGACAATGGGATTCCTGCACCATTGTGTCAGGAAGGATTACGTATGTCCAGACATCTGGTTGAGTGAGGGCAGAGGTTGTTTTAAGGAGGTCATCAAGAAAATTTGATTCCATTCTCTAATCACATTGACTGGTGCCCAAGAAGTAATTCTCCTTAGATCCCAAGTGAGAAATATCCCCTGTGGGAAAAGGAGATTTCCTTAGGGTGGAAAGTAGAGGGAATAAAAAAAAAAAAACAAAACAAAAACACAAAACAAAAAACACACAAAAAACACTAGGAAGGCTATGAAGTGAAAAGCTAAACCTCCAAGATGGTGAAGGGGCAGTTTCTACTCCAATGACTGCCTGGTCAGTTCCCCCAGGGAAATTCATGTGGCCCAAAGTCCCCAGGGATGCTTGATGGAATGATGGGCCTCATCAGAAAAGACCACCTCAGGCAGAGTGAGCCAGGAGCCTCTGTGAGCTCCCCAGGGTCACACAGGGTCAGACAAGGGCAGACAGGGTGAGGTTTCCTAGAGCTGAGGGGTTCTTGTCCCAGAAAGGAGAAGTGACATCAGAGCCTGGAAACTGTGCCCTGGAATCTCCAACAGTTGGCCTATGGCCAGAGTCTCCTGCCTGGGGAGAGCTCAAAGGGATGGGCACTGGCTGAAAAATCTCTTCTGGGCCGAATCCGTCTTGGCTGAGGCCTCTGTTTACATAGCAATGTCAGCTCTCTGCCCTGGCAGCTGCCAGCAGCGGTGCCTTCCATCCAGAGAAGCAAAGAATGTGAGGGAGGAGTGGACTGGCCTGGAATGAGGGTGACCGGTGTGAATGAACCTTCCTTCATCCCCGTGTCAGTCTAACTGAGGCCATGCTCTGCCTCTGCAGCCTACCCAGATAGGCAGTGTATCCTAAATCGGGGCCTGGTCTGACCTGATTCCAGCCAGACTCCACAAGAATGGGGGCCCTGGGGTCTTAGCTTAAACTTGTAAATGCTGGGCCGAGAGCCCCCGTGGTTTAATCTCTTCCACACTCTTAACATCGGGATTAAGAGTCTAATGTTAGAGTGGCACCTTTCCCACACATCCCTTCCTGGACTCCTGAGCCTGCAGGCTGTACCGCCAGTCTGGCCTTTGTGTTTCTGTGTGAGGGTGAACGCTTGCCAGCACATGTGCCCAGACATGGCCCTCGGTCAGAGGTGCGGAAGAGAGACTGGGTGGTTGAGGGAACCTGGTGAACTTCCTCTCCTCTTCCTATTTCTTTTCTTAAATCTCATCTCTTCCAGATACACTGCTATGCATGTTCAGCCTTGGGATGTGTTGATGCCTCCACTCCATCACTTTCTGGTTCTGAGGCTTCTTGTGGCTGCACAGATGGCACCATCTGGACAGGCCGAGCTCTTCCTCCAAACCGAGGCTGCCTCAGAGTGTGAAGGACTTGGTGTGCAACTGTCAAAGTTGAGGTAGCAGTGGCAGAGAGTAGTAGGATTTTTCACAGAATAACTTCTCTGTGGAGCCACCACCCTGCTCTCCCCAGCCTGCCTCCTGCTTTGAGTAGCCTCCGTCCACCTGGCTCCGGGAATGCAGACCTGTCATTGGGGTTAAGCGTAGCCTTGGGGCCAGGCCATCAAGCTTTCACCCTAGCTCACTCTGAGTCCATTCACTTCACAACAGGTGAGGCTGGGACTATCCGTGCATGTGGATATCGTTCCTCCTGCAAAGTGAGTCAAAGGAAAGTTTTCTACTCTCTTTCCCCTAAGACAAAATGTTGCCTGAGAATCTTGAAAAAAGAAAATTCTTTCCTTTCTTTGCCTTGTTTGGAGGAGGATGGCAGGGGTGTGGGGTTGGAGAAATATATTAGTCTAAAATAATAACCCTGGATCTGATGAGAGTTCTGGGCAAGTGCAGACCCGGCTGAATCATCATCCTAGTGCTCGTGTTTCTTAAAAATAAACCCCCTTGCAATATTCTAATTATAGCTGGGGGAGCACTTGGAAGAGGCCTCTCTACACACAATAGCTCACCCAGCTCTGGTCCTGAGATGAGCTGGCAAGGACTGAACAGCATTTCTGGCTGGGCCCCACAGGCAGGTGGCATGCTGTGATAACCTACTTCTGCCCTATGCCAGCCAAGGAAATTGCAGCCGTGGTTGCTGTAAAAGAAAAGGATTTCATCTTCTGGGCAGTTCACCAGGAATCTCAGTTTAGCTCATTTTCTGCCAATATTAGCCCTTTTCTTCTCCTGGGTTCTGGGTACTTGGTGGAAGGCCATGTGGCAGGGGTGGGGATACAGAAGAAGATGACCTAGTCCCTTTCCTTTGGAAGCACTCAAGCTGTTGATGCATTCAGCTTAATGAGTAGGCACGTTCTCCACATGGCTTTCAGGGGTAAAGCAAACCCGTTCCAATACAGAAAATAAATGTTCTTCCTGCTTGTTAATTCTGAAAATGTTGTCATGGTAACTTGAATCCCTGTTAGGACTTTGTCTCTAAAATAAAATATCCCATGATGAAAGTAACAGATGATTCCCTATCATCCATTTACATGTTAGTGAGAATTCGATTGATAGGTACATATTCCACAGTGGGATTCATAGATGAATTTCCTTGGTCCCTGCTTTCAAATTGTTCACAATCTCCGAGGCAGGGGTAAGGGTTATGAATTGGCAGGATTCTTGAACAGATGTTGTCTTAGTCCATTTTGTGTTGTTGTAACAGAATACCTGAGACTGGGTCCTTTATAATGAACAGGAAATGTATGTATTGGCCCATGGTTCTGGATGCTGAGAAACCCAAGATCAAGTGGCTGACATCTGGTGAGAGCCTTCTTGTTGCACTGTCCCATGACAGAAGGGCAAAGAGAAGGAGAGAGGAAAGAAAGTAAGCATGAGTGAGCAAAGGGGCCAAACTCATTCTTTTATAAGAAACCCGCTCCTGGCCGGGCGCGGTGGCTCAAGCCTGTAATCCCAGCACTTTGGGAGGCCAAGGCAGGTGGATCACCTGAGGTCAGGAGTCCAAGACCAGCCTGGCCAGCATGGTGAAACCCTGTCTCTACCAAAAATACAAAAATTAGCTGGACGTGGTAGCACACAAGTGTAATCCTAGCTACTCAGGAGGCTGAGGCAGGAGAATCGCTTGAACCCTGGNCCGAGACGGGCGGATCACGAGGTCAGGAGATCGAGACCATCCTGGCTAACACAGTGAAACCCTGTCTCTACTAAAAAAATACAAAAAACTAGCCGGGCGAGGTGGCGGGCGCCTGTAGTCCCAGCTACTTGGGAGGCTGAGGCAGGAGAATGGTGTAAACCCGGGAGGCGGAGTTTGCAGTGAGCTGAGATCTGGCCACTGCACTCCAGCCTGGGTGACAGAGCGAGATTCCTTCTCAAAAAAAAAAAAAAAGAAACCCGCTCCTGAGAAAACAACACTAATCTATTCATGAGGGTGATGCCCCAGGATCCACACACCTCCCACTAAGCCCTGCCTCCCAACCCCACTGCACCGAGGATCGAGTTTCCAAACCCATGAACTTTGGAGGACACATTTAAGCCACAGCAAATGTACCAAAGAAAATGACAGAGCATACAGAGCAAGTAGTGGATTGTGACGGTAGGGAGTCAGAAAATACTTCTGAGGTAAGTGACATTTGGGATTGCCCTCTAAGGATGAGGAGATGTCGGGGAGACCATTCTAGACAGGAGACAGCATAAGCCAAGGTGCAGAGGCAGGAGTGGCCATGGTGTCCTTCTCAGATGCTTGGAAAGATGCTTTGAGCTGGCAGAGGAAGGGGGAAGTTTGCATTGTGGTTAAGGGTATGGGCTCTAGATTCTGGGGACCAGCTCTGGTTCCAACGCCTGATAACTGTGTGACTTTGCTTTGAGCAAGTTCCCTACCTTTCAGTACCTCCATTTTCTCTTTTATAAAATGGACAATACCAGTATCAACCCCATGGGTTATGGTGAGGATTAATTAATCCACGGAAACCTCTTAGAACAATGCCTGGCACATCGTTAAGTGCCTAATACATAAAAGCTATTTATAATGGTGATTTCCTGGTACCTGGAAGACATAGGAAAACTGGTGCAAGTGCCAGGGAAAGACTAAAAAAAAGAGTCCAAAGGTTCCCAAGTTAAATTTCATCTATTTTCAAAGGTGCCAATAGCAGAACACAGGTAATGGTAAAGGGTGAAGTTTAAGAAACACACGAACTACAAAAAATTTATGGGCTAAGGGGCTCCAAAGTGAGGAATTAAGGCAAGTGGCCAGAAAGTGGCTTCTCGAGGAGGTGGCAGGCCTGTGGCTAGTTAGCTACAGTGATCCCAGTGAGCCTCCATGACAGGGATGAGCGGGTAGGTTTTGTTTTCTCCCTGAGCCTACCCTGTAGGCTCTCCTTGCCACTGACTTTCCAGGATAGACTGAGAGAGAGAAAACAGGTCAGTGCAGATCTAGTCCAACAACTTGAAAATACTATGAAGCTAGTGTCTTATTTCCTTAAATGAAGGGCAGCATATTTAGAGTTTCAGAAGGAGGAGAGGTGTGACTTGGTGTTGAGGAAGATGCCAGGCCAGGAAGGGAGCATACGTAAGAAAGCTTCAGAAGCTAGGATGAGCTAACTGGTAGGTCCTACAAGGACCATGGAACAAGAGAGTCTCTTGTTAAGCACATGCACTGCTTAATTTTCAGAGACAAGAGGAGATCTAAAGAGCTACTATGGCTTAGGTCCTACATAGTTTGCAGGGTTACAGGGAAGAAGACTGACTCTTAGAAGTGAGTATGACTCCTGACTTCATTTGGACTGTGGCCATTCCGTCCGAGTTAGAACTTGCTAGGAACATGTTCTCCATACTCCACACAGTAACATTCCTCAGGTTGACTTAGCACCCACTATTAGTGGAACAGATTTGGCTAAGGTTGGGTGTAAGCTGTAGCTTAAACATAATTCACTTTTTTTTTCCCCTTTTTTTGAGATAGGGTCTTGCTTTGTTGCCCAGGCCAGGCTGGAATGCAGCTGTGCGATCTAAGCTCACCGCAACTTCCACCTCCTCGGTTCAAGCAATCTTCCCATCTCAGCCTTCCAAGTAGCTGGGACTACAGGTGCATATCCCCAAGTCTGGCTAATTTTTTTGCATTTTCTTTTTTTTTTTTTTTTTTGTAGAGATGGGGTTTCACCATGTTGCCCAGGCTGGTCTGAAACTCCTGGGCTCAAGTGATCCTCCCTTAGCAGCCTCCCAGCTTGTAGTGCTGGTACTACAAGCATGACCCACCGCACCAGCCATGATTCACTTTTATGTAAAAGCAGCTCAACAGAGGTAGTGGAAATGGGCTTCCTGCTGCGCTGCCATCTTTAGAACCCATCTTTTTTTTTTTTTTTTTTTTTTTTTTTTTTTTTTTTTTTTTTTTTGAGACAGAATCTCACTCTGTTGTTCAGGGTAGAGTGCAGTGGCGCATCTTTGGCTCACTGCAACCTCTACTTCCCAGGTTCCAGCGATTCTGCCTCAGCCTCCCGAGTAGCTGGGACTACAGGAATGCACCACATACCCGGCTATTTTTTTGTATTTTTAGTAGAGATGGGGTTTCACCATGTTGGTCAGGCTGGTCTCAAACTCCTGACCTCAAATGATCCACCCACCTCAGCCTCCCAAAGTGCTGGAATTACAGGCCTAAGCCACTATGCCCAGCCCTAGAAATCATCTTGAGGTCCCCACTCCAGCCATCACTTCCATGTTCCCATCAGCAGGAAGAACAAAGGAAAGAAAAAGTTGAAGGGCACATACCAGTTGTCTTTTGAAGACGTGTCTGCTAACTGCCACACCACACTTGCATTTAAATCTCACTGGCTACAACTTAGTCTGAGGCCATGCCTGGGTACAGGGAGGCTGGAAGATGTACTTTGTATTCAAGGCAGTTATGCACCTAGCATAAAAGTCAGGGATGGGAGACAGGGGTGTTTACTAAAGAAGGGAAGAGTGAATGTGGAGGGGCAACTAGTAGACGCTGCCACACACAGATCGTTAGATAAATCAGTTATGAAAATTATCTAATACAAATGTAGTTTATATTTGGGTAAGAAATATATGCTTACCTAGTTACAAAACCAGGAAAGCTAGTGTGGAAATAGTATTTTACTAGCTCTAGGAAATGACCCACATTTAATCTTTTTCTAAAGCAAGGAATGCATAGGTATTGCAGGTTTATCCTTTTGCCACATCCTGCAGGCAAACTGAATTTTTGATTGCTGAATTTTCTACAAGTGGGGCACACTGTGGAGAAGTGATTTACTTTTCTAACCACATTTGCGTCAGGCTGATGCTAATGTATGGGGAGTCTACTTGAGAAAGTCTCAAATTAGCTATTTGTAAAGATGACACTGCCTCAGGCAAGGAGACAAAATGGAGGCTTCACTTCAGGCTTTATGAGAGAACCAGATGCATATGGACTCTTTAAACCTGACTTGTGTGTAAGAACCCTGGTTCTCTCCACATTAGTGGGCTGAGGGCTAGGGTAGGAATATAAGTTTGAATCCCCAAGCAAACGTGTGTTCCTTTTCCTGTCAACCCAAGAATGGTCCTCATAGTGTCCTCTGGGGGCCACTCCTCCAGGCCTGTAGCAGTGGCTTTAAGGGAATGGCTAACCTCCAGGGCATGCGGAGGCTGGAGGACACCATACCCTGAAGGCCAGAAGCCTTGAGCTCTGATACAATGAGCTGGAGTCTACACACTGAAGTGTAGGGATTTCTACTGGCAGTCAGCTGTGTTAATTAGCTTCATGTGTATGTCCCAGGCACCATGGGGAGACACACAAAGAAATAAGAAGCATAATTCCTGATCGATAAAGGAGGGGACATGGTCAAGCTAAGAAATAAGGCTCATGCAACAGATAAGTAAGGTTTCAAGTTATTTGAGTAGGGCCTAGTCAGGGACGGTTTCTTGACCACCTTGAGTAGTCAGGTTTCAGAAGGGATGATCAGACTATTGATGACTGTTCCTCCCCATTTGAGAGAGAGAGAGAGAGAGTAGTGGAATTGCTGGCAGAGATTAATGCCATTTACTGAGCTGTGCTTTAGATAGAAGCTAGTTCTATCAACATTGAACTAGTTGGACCACTTTTATGCCAGGGAAAAACCATTAGCTGTTAGGCAATCTTTCAAGGGCATCAACTAAGAAAGCTTCTAACAATTACATTTTCTTTTTGGTCTTTTTTTTATTTTTATTTTTTAAATACTTAAGAACAAGGTTTGGCAGGGTGCAGTGGCTCATGCCAGTAATCCCAGCACTGTGGCAGGCCGAGGCGGGAAGACCACCTGAGGTCAGGAGTTCGAGACCAGCCTGACCAACATGGTGAAACCCTGTGTCTACCAAAAATACAAAATTGGCCAGGTGTGGTGGCACATGCCTGTAATCCCAGCTACTCAGGAGGCTGAGGCAGCAGAATCACTTGAACTGGGGAGGCAGAGGTTGCAGTGAGCCAAGATTGTGCCACTGCACTCCAGCATGGGCAACAAGGGCAAAACTCCGTCCCAAAAAAACAAAACAAAACGATGTTCATGTGTAACCTAAACATGTCTTTTCTTGCAAAATGGATGTGAAACTTTTGAATTAGAACTCACTAGCCATACTGAACATCCTAATCTTGATTCATCTCAGTTCTCTCTTATCCAAGGTGAGAAGAGGCTCATCAAGAAATGGAAAAGTTGTAAGATACATTGTGAGATTGTTTAGGCATAGTTGTATTTTGGAAGTCATTTAGGATGCATCTTTAATGAAGACAGATGATGTGCTACTGAATGTTGTATTTCCCAGCTTGAAGTACTTTCTCACATGACTTTGCATAATTGCTTAGTTGTAGTTTTATGTTGGAAGTGACTTTAGCATGTTTTTAGGGAAGAGATGTTTCACCACTGAGTGTTTCCAAACTGACATGCTTTTTCAGATGAATCCTAAGATTCACCTTGATTTTATACATTCAAGCCTGGAACATTAACCCTCTCCCTGGGAATGTGAGTCGTCTTTGATTCCTTGGCTTTCTCCAGGGCACAAACACTAGGAAGCCAATGTTTCAAGGAGAATTCGACTCCGATTGTTGGCTCTATTGTAGTGTATGTGACTTTTAGATCCTTGCAAGGTTCAAGGGTATTGGGTTTCAAAAGTTTTAGTGTGACCAAATTCAGGCTTAAAGCTGCAAAAGCTCATTCAACACTCTGAAAACTCTCCTGAACTCTACACTGAAAGTCTGTTAAAATGTTCCTTAAAACCTTTAAAGGTGGACTTAAGAACAAGTAGTAGAGTTGTGAGCTAAGGCTGGCAGGTTGGGGGAATGGGAGGATGAGACAAGTATCAGGATTAGGAAAACCAAATAGAGGCCCTTGAAAATGCTCAGTTATCTTTCTTTGTCCCATCCCCTCTCCTCCACCATATTTCTGTCTTTTACCCTTAGGCCTGCACTGCCTGAAAAGAAGGTGGCTGATCTAAGCACTCTGAATGAAGTGGGCTATCAAATCCGAATTTAGCCAAGCCATACCGGCCAGCAAGAGGGTTTCTGTGGTGCTTCTCTCTGCACTTTACCCAGCATCTTCAGGAGGAACTGCAACTATTTATTAAGAACTTGTGAATTTTATTTTTAAGGATTCACCTGGAAATAGAATCTGAGTGGGTGGTAACCATTAGCTTTAAAAATTCACTAAGAGGCACCATGAAAATGATGAATAAACCCCACTGGGGTTGGACTATGTCCCTCACTCAAGATCTTAAGGATAACAACCATAACTGTAGTTTTATATTTTTCCATTTACTTACTTTCTTTCACTTGCTTTGAACATTATGCCTCACCAATAGTAAATGTTCATGAAATAATCTCTTGAACTTTTGGTATAGTAAGGTAACTCAAACAGTATTACTGTCTTTTCAGCAATAACAGAAAGCAAAATGGGTGGGTTTTTTTTAAGCAGTTAATATTACCTCAGCATTTTGACATCAGATATGCAAACTTAATGGTGTTTTGTTTTTTTATATTCTATTTATATTCTTTCCCCAGTATTTCCCATGGGGATCTCCACAAGCTTGAAGTTTTTTCCTGGTGCACACACGTGATGAGATTTAAGGTATTATATGCAAGTGTTTTACTAAAAAGCACTGAAATTCTTCTGGCAATACAAGAACCATTTTCAGGATCTTGGAGTTACTTCCTTCTTAATCTTTCTTAAAGCATTCACTGATGTTTTTTCAAAATGAAACAAAAATATCACATTGAGAAGCTAGTCTATGTTCTGTCACTAACATTTAAACTTTGCAGACTCTAGCAAAAAGCACAAGAGGTCATGTACTATTATACAAATTTAGCAGTACTGGATTACCTCTGGACACTAACACACTCAGGCAAAGAAACCAGGAGTGATCATCAGGTCTTCAGAACCAAAAATCCTTTCTATTCATATTTCATCTGATTTTTAAACTGAAGCAGGCTTTGATTCTTCTGAAGGACGCAAAGAATCAAACTAAGGGAGGACTCACTGTTGTTAAAGATGTGTTCTGATGTCTTATATTAAGACCAAATGTGACATAATGTGATTATCTTCCAGTACTTTTGCTTTTACGTACCACTTCATGACATTTTAGGAATGACTATTGGAAAATATAACGAATTAGAAAAGCAGCACTTTTTTTTTTTAATGGAGAAGTCTTCGGTCCAGTGTTAAACCTTATAGTGTGATTCAGTCCCTAAGCACGGAATGAATGTGTGGCCTGCATATGGTAGTTACAGTGTAACCTCTGGCTGCAGACCACAGAGGACAACTCTAACAGCATAGTCTTGTATGGTATAAATATCAAGAGTACAGCTTCGATTTCATTTGCTTTATCTTAGCAACAATGCCAACTCAGGAGACCAGATGGCCGATTTCAGTGAAGTCTGGTAGTCAACAGATGTTATTTCAGTCTCAGTGCATCTCTTCTGGCTTTCTTTGACTGAAGGTGTTTATAGGAAGGAAGTTAAAAAAATATATCCTCATTGAGATTCTTTACCAATTCTTTACAAGATTTCTGGGGGTGACAGGGAAAGCAAAAGGACTTCATCCTTTAGCTATGTGCACAAGAGCTTACTTTACCCTAAAAATCAGTATTATTAATGAAAAGTACTGTTTTCTTAAAAAAAGAAGTCTAATGTCCTGTAGATGAACAAGACCAAGTATACATCTCCATTAGATTAAAATGTAGCACAGGGTTAAACATTCTCAGTTTAATCTCTTTAAGAACAGTATTATCAGAGTTTAAAATGAGTTATCTCTGTCTATCTTCACACAGCAAACCCATTTGCAGCCTCTTGGTCACATGTATTCAGATGTTTGAAATAGTGAATCATTTCATTTTCATTATAAAACAATACTGACTTAAACATATACCTTCTGTTTGTCAATCTGAAACTTGCTTACATCTAATAAGTACACCTCTTATAACACTGCATCCATTCTAAGAGTTGGAATTTATTTTTGCCCAAGTATTAAGTACTGTTACATCTAAAATACAGAATGTCAAATGGTTGCATAGCTTGTTTCTCACAACAAGGAGGAAAAGAATAGGAATACAAACTCTGTAATATGCTGATATAGAAGCCTTAGAACTGCCAACTGGCTTGATGGTTCAATTAGTAAGCTAATTTCTCCCACACCCGCTCCCGCCCCAAAGCAAGGTTTAGTCACACAAACATGAAAGTACATTTATAATGTTCTTAGTTGTCATCCTACTTTTATTGCCTATGAAATATGCTAATTTCTAAAAAAAAAAGGGGGGGGAAATGCACCAAACCCCTAAATTCTAGTGCAATAATTTAATTAAAAAAAAAAACAAACCAACATGTTTTGTGCACCCGCCTCCCAAAGTTGATTTTAAGACTGGCTAGAATTCAAAATATAAAAAATACAACTGAAGTGATTTGAAATCAGTTTCAAAAAGTTCTTAGTGCAAGAGAAATTTTATGTTTAAGCCATCATGGCAATATATGCAAAGTTTAAATGAATGACAGAAATCTTGATTTTAGACTGTATGTTGTGCTGTTTTGAGTACACTTTATTTCAGAAAGTGATATTTAGTATTTTCTACACACTCTGAAATCATGAGCATTTCACTTTTTCTAAGTCAATTATTTCATAAGGATTTTATTAATAGATATTGATAAATAGAACTTTGGAAATCTTAATTCAGAATTCTTACTACACCTGAGGCTTTTGTAAGCTATAGTTTTATGTACAACCTTGTACAGTTTTTTTGACATACAATTCAGAACTTTGTTTATTCTCTTGGACTTTGTTCTGGCCAATACATTTTTTTAAAATCTTTAAGAAGAACTGTGATTGTTTTAGTGGGTATTTTTCTAAGTAAATGAAAACTTGTATAATGGTATTTTAGAGAATGCCAGATAAGTGCATGTTTCGAGTTAATGTTTTTCTCATCACTTGTATGTTTCTAACACAGCATGGGACTTTAATAAAACCATCCTGGAAACTTAGCCATTGTTTTTCTTCTAAATATGTAAGTTGCGGCCGGGCTCAGCGGCTCAAGCCTGTAATGCCAGCACTATGCGAGGCCGAGGCGGGTGAATCCTGACCAACATGGTGAAACCCCGTCTCTACTAAAAATACAAAAAATTAGCCAGGCATGGTGGCAGGCACTTGTAATCCCAAGTATTTGGGAGGCTGAAGCAGGAGAATCCCTTGAACCTCGGAGGCGGAGGTTGCAGTGAGCTGAGATCCTGCCGATGCACTCCAGCCCAGGCAACAGTGCAAGACTCAGTCTCAAAAAAAAAGAAAAAAAAGTAAGACGGTGTGATTTTTTTGGTCATCTTATTATATACTTATTCTAGTGAACCTGTTTATCATTCTTTCACCCTTCTTTCACAATCTGCAGACTCTATATTAAAAACTACTCTATTACTCTATTTTGACACATCTCAATTCACTCATCTTTTAGCACCACCCTAAGTAAAAATGGCTGAAAAGAGCAATGAAATAGTTTAGTAAAGGCAACAGGACAGCTTATACATCTCAGTATACCTACCACAAAACCTTCAGGCACAGAAGTACGAGTATAATAGTTTATTACATAACTTACAGGTACAAAGTGCAAATGACGCCTCTCTTTCCCCAGTCCCTTGAACTCTCTGGATCTCAAACTTTCTTTAGGAAAGCAAATGGTTAAAAGCAGACAGTAACTGAATTACAAATAAAGACAAGATTTCAAACATGCATATTATCTTGATAACAAAATGTACAGTAAAACCAAAATTTCATTACTCCACAGTTTACCTTTCCATGTAAAACTTGTATAGTATAACACTTGAGACTGAGAGATTTGGTTTCAGGCATTAACCAGATTTAATTGCTTTTGGCAGGTAAGTAGAGGCTCCAGCAGAGTTATCAACTATTCTGGTCAACAGAAGTAAAGAAAAGTGGATAATTATTTTTAGTGGAGGTTTAAAAACCTGTGAGAAGCTCATATTGACTTTTTGGCCTCCAGTCCACAAAATAATACTTCATTTGATAAGCTAAAGTAGGGAGCAATTTTATGGATTAACTCTATCAAAGTGAAGCACATGAAAAATGGGCCAGAATATATTAATCAGGATATAAAAAATTTTCACAGAGGTTTTCACTGATGTTCGTTGGTTAACAATGACCTATATGTAATAATGTTATTTGTTAATAAATTCACACAACACAAGGCAGTAATTAACTAATGAATTTTCATTTTTCTTTCCCCAATACTAAAAAGGGATAATTATACTATCATTATAATTTGATAATGTCTGTATCTGCTAATTAGGGCACATAATATTCTGCAAACTACTACTATAAAATGTGGGAAATGCTGGAACTATAATTAATACTGTAATTAAAATCCCCCAAAGGCCAGGCGTGGTGGCTCAAGCCTGTACTCACAGCACTTTGGGAGCCTGAGGCGGGTGGATCACTCCTGAGGTCAGGAGTTCGAGACCAGCCTGGCTAACATGGCGAAACTCCATCTCTACTAAAAATACAAAAATTAGCTGGTTGTGGTGGTGCACACCTGTAATCCCAGCTACTTGGGAGGCTGAGGCAGGAGAATTGCTTGAACCCAGGAGGCGGAGGTTGCAGTGAGCCAAGATCGCGCCACTGCACTCCAGCTTGGGCAACAGCGTAAGATGCCGTCTAAAAAACAAAAACCCCCCGAAGTGAGAAATTAAATATTTAAACATATTCAATTACAATTTTTACTAGATAAATCTTATAATCCACATGCCTTCTTTGAGGCTTTCATCTGTTTTTTTAAAAATAATTATAGCAAATCCTTTAGTACAAAGACTTAGTCCAAGACTATTATTATTTTCCAATTTAAGGTGAAGCATTCTATTAATAAAACACTGTAAAAACATTTATAATTCAGTGTAAAATTACTACTTAGTAAAAATGCATGTAATTCCTTGTTCCTACTGTCTACAAAGAAGGAAATTTCCACTTTTTATGTTTTAAAATCGATTCAAACACTTGTATATAGGATTTATTAAACCTACTCATAACCACTTCATAGAAAGTGTCAGCACCATCTCACACTGGTGCATCACTGTGAAAGAAAACATTTTAGAAACAAAACCACTAAAACCAACAGTTTAATGACTATTTACAGAGTATTAGGACTCCAAGTTAATATCTTCCCACTAGAGTTTTACAGGCTTCCTCATATTTCTGAGGCATAACAAAAACAATTTTATAGCTGCCATTTTGTTCCAAAGACAAATTTCCTAATAAAATAAATTTCTACAGAACTGTTTCAGTAAAATAAAATCTCTCCCCTAACCCAGAGATCTTACAACTGAATTTTTAAAAAATGCTGCCAGCTGCAGTGGTTCACGCCTGTAATCCCAGCACTTTGAGAAGCTGAGGTGGGCGGATCACCTGAGCTCGGGAGTTTGAGACCAGCCTAACCAACATAGAGAAACCTCGTCTCTACTAAAAATACAAAATAAGCCGGGAGTGGTGGCGCATGCCTGTAATCCCAGCTACTCGGGAGGCTGAGGCAGGAGAATCGCTTGAGCCCAGGAGGCAGAGGTTGCAGTGAGCAGAGATCGCACCATTGCACTCCAGCCTGGACAACAAGAGTGAAACTCCATCTCAAAAAAAAATAAAAATAAATTAAAAATAAATAAATAAAATGCTAGGGAAACAAAGGTATATCCCCAGTCTCTGCCTCTATTAAGCCCACCTCTGTCTGTTCCAGGGTGAAAGAGTGAGCTTTACACGTTATGCTGACTTACATTTCCCAAACATTTCCCCAACACGATGCAGGCATATTACATGGCTCAGGACAGTAATATGATGGATTAAACATTCTGTACAACTTAAAAAGCATTATCAAACCCCTTCAAAAACAAACTAAACAATGGCTGGTTGGATACCTGTGAATGACCCAAGGATTTCTAAGATAAACTATTTAGAACTCAATAGAGGGGTCTCCTAATGAAATCAAGCCTTCTAGAAAGAAACCACTTATAGTTTGCAAGAACTCAAAGATATTTTGGATCCACTACAGAGCTCACCAAAATTTATGAAATGAAATTTTTTACAAGCAGACAAAGGAAGATGCATTATATTTAAAAATCACTGTCAATTTTACTAGGATTTAGAATACAAAACCTTTACATCTCTTTTACAATAGAGTATTTAGATCTCACTTGTCAGAAAAATATTTTTCATTATTAAAAAAATTGTTATAAAGTTGCTGCTTCTGATATGGAGTTTCAAAGCATCTAACATAACCCCTGAGAAACTCCACAGTGCAAAAATAAACAACATGCATACACTTAAGAACTTTACATTCTTTGAAAAACAATACAAATTGGAAAGAAAATTAGTATGTGATCAAAGTAGTCAGAGCTCAAGTCTGAACTTTGCCAATAAAGGCAAATGATCTGAAGAGTTATTTTCATTTGGAAGTCCATTAACAGTCCATAAGTCTTGTTCTGTAAGAAGTGACAGTCTAGCTAGAAGTTTCAAGCCACCAACCAAAGCAACTTCAGCTCCTAAAGAAGCACATACATATTTAGTAAAACTGTCAACAGGTTATTGTAAATTAATCATACAAGTCTTTTCTCCAAACACATATAGAACTTGAGGCCCCTCCAGAAGACTAAAAACTATGAAACAGTTTTTAGAATATTTAAGCTTTATTGAGTTATAACCTAATTGTAATTACCAAACACACAGCAGTTGAGATATTGTTTCTATTTCCAGCTCTGTAACTGTAAGCAATCTTTAGAAGAAAATATAAATGTAATACTTAAGAATGTTAAGAGTAATTTGTCATTGACAACTACATAAGAAACTCATCCAGCAACCATTCTGTAATTGCATAAAGCCAGAGACACCGGGCCACAGCCCTGCAGAAGTTTATAAGGTGAATGGAGAATAAATTAGTATAACTTAGTCCCAGAGAGTCAGCACCCACAGAAGTAGAGTAAAAGATGACATGCTCTTAATCGTTAAGAAATTTGAAATGCTGATCGGTAACACTCTCCCGCCACCTAGTGAACTTCTGTCAGCATGACAACTATGAAAACCTTACAATAAATTCAAAGCAGCAGGCATATTTTGTAAAGTAGATCTAGTGGCAGGGGTAAGTCATCTCCTGAGTGTTACTAATAAGGTTATTCCCAGAAGAAAGAAGGGGGGGGAACAAACAGAGGGGAAAAGGGTAAAAAACAAGTAGCATTAAAAAAAAAATGGAAGAGAAAAAAAATGAAAAAATCAGAAAAGAAAAAGCCGCCCACATTCAAGTTTTCTTAATGATATTTTTTTACTTCCAGTAATCTTAAACTGCATTTTCTTCTCCACTTTAAATCCTTTGGCTAATGTTTAAAACCTGATTTTTCTTGAAGCACACAAAGAAAACATTTATCACCTTCACTTTTTGAAAACACCTAGTAATAATATAGACTTTTCTGACCGAATGTGGAGGCTCATGCCCGTAATCCAAGCCACTTTGGGAGGCTGAGATGGCGGGTTGTTTGAACCCAGGAGTTCAAGACCAGCCTGGGCAACATGGTGAAACCCTGTCTCTACAAAAATTACAAAAATTAGGCAGGCATGGTGGCTCGTACCTATAGTCTTAGCTACTCGGGAAGCTGAGGTGGGAAGGTCACTTAAACCCAAGAGGCAGAAGTTGCAGTAAGCTGAGAATCACGCCACTGCACTCTAGCTGGGTAACAGAGTGAGACTTTGTCTCAAAAAAAAAAAAAAAAAAAGTGTATATATATATATA
This sequence comes from Rhinopithecus bieti, assembly GCF_001698545.2. NCBI lineage: Eukaryota > Metazoa > Chordata > Mammalia > Primates > Cercopithecidae > Rhinopithecus > Rhinopithecus bieti. The sequence continues at coordinate 859,147 of NW_016814760.1, read as the reverse complement.
TACACTTTTCCTCTTCAGAAAAATCCAATATTCCAGAGTCAACATGACAGCATAAGCTGTGTTGCTGGCAGTGTAACTATGGTCCTCCAATGAAGGCAGCATGCCTCCGTAAAATTTAAGCACAAAACTATGATGACCATTAACAACATACTCAGTTCCTGTCACAGGAAAAACAGTAAATTTATGGCAAGTAAAAAGAAAGGGCAATATGAAAGACCTATAACTCAGAGGCTGACTGGAACTGGAGGGTAGGACTGATAATGTCATTCTTGGGTAATAATTTGCTTGGATGTGTTTTATTGCCTCCCTCATATGCAAGTAATCAACTGATTTATTCAAATATATTACCAATCTGTCTATTTCGAAATATTTTTACCTTCTAGATCTAGAACTTCAACTGTATGTTTAGAGAGCTTTCTTAACTTTAACCTTGAGGAACTTTAACCTTGAGGTTTTAGCTACTGTGCTCTCTAGCAGAATTTAGGATTACATGCATTCCTTACCTGGGTGCCCAGCAACATCTTCCTTTTCTGCAGAGTAGAAAATATAATCCACAGTTATGGCACTTCGGGAATGACAGGTGGTCACTTCTGGAATTCCAGTGTCAGGAAAGTAATGTGAATAAACAGATGACAAGCTGAAATGGTGCTGTAAATTTGAAGATAATCTAAATAGAAAAGAAGAAGTGTTTAGTATTCAAGTTTTTTGTAACTTCAAGAATTCCTCCTGAAGTTCTTTTTCATTTAATTTCTAGATTAAGACCAGACATTAGGACAAGCTTTATTTAAATACACCATATCATAATTTAGTATTACTTATGCAGTGATATCTAAAACCCATCAATAAAGCCATCATAAATGTGGCTTTTAAAAAAGCTCTATAATTAACATACTAATGTGTTCATTATTTATAACATGTGTGAATGCCTCCACTTACTAAAGAACATGTATTCTAAAACAACTTACAAGTTTTATTGTGTTTTAAGAAAGAGAATCAAGGGGGTCTTCAGGAACACTATTTGGAATCCCCTAGACTTCTGATGACAGAGAGGCCATATTCTAATTTTTCTTGCTATGACATATGAGATAATTTTGTACTGCATCTTAAAACAGCTTCTCTAATGGTTTATTACATTTGCCCCATGCACAAATATAATGCATGTGATGTTATGAGTAAAAGGTTTAAAGATAATTTTCTAGTGATACTTTATGAATCATAAGGATCTTTTACGCCTTGAAGGAAAATAACATCTTAAAAAACTTATCCAACAAACATTTACCAAACACCTTCTAAGTTCTAGGCACTATCTCAGGTGCTGAGAATATGTAGATGAAGATGTTTCCCTTGCTTTTAAAGTGTTCATCTGCCAGGAACAAAGGTAAATCCTCAAAATGCCCTCTAAGTTTTAGCAACTTTTATGTCTAAGGATTTATAATATTAAACACAAATAGGGCCGGGCGCGGTGGCTCACACCTATAATCCCAGCACTTTGGGAAGCCAAGCAGGAAGACTGCTTGAGCTCAGGAGACCAGCCTGGGCAACACAGTGAGACCTCATCTCTACAAAAGAAAAAAAAAACTAAGAAAATTAGCTGCACATGGTGGCCCATGCCTGTGGTCTCAGCTACTTGGGAGACTAAGGTAGGAGAATTGCTTGAGCCCAGGAGGTGGAGGCTGCAGTGAGCCAAGATCATGTCACTGCACTCTAGCCTGGATGACAGTGAGATTGACTCTTAAATAAAAATAATAAATAAAAATAGGTCTTCTGCAAACTGTTATTTTACTATCAATTTTTCAGTTTACAAATATAAGCTATGCATATAAACACTCTGTATTTATATATAGATACTAAAAAGTATTTTTTTTTTTTTATGAGACAGAGTCTTGCTCTGTCACCCAGGCTGGAGTGCAGTGATGCGATCGCAGCCTACTGCAACCTCCGCCTCCCAGGTTCACACCATTCTCCTGCCTCAGCTTCCCAAGTAGCTGGGACTACAGGCGCCCGTCACCACAACCGGCTAATTTTTGTATTTTCAGTAGAGATGCGGTTTCACCATGTTAGCCAGGATGGTCTCAATCTCCTGACCTCATGATCCGCCCGCCTCGGCCTCTCAAAGTGCTCTCACCGTGCCTGGCCTCTTTTTTTCTTTTAATTTTTAGATAGACACCAAGGGCAAAGTATCTGTTTTATGTTTTAATATTATTATTATTTTAAGACGGAGTCTTGCTTTGTCGCCCAGGCTGGAATGCAGTGGTGCGATCTTGGCTCACTGCAACCTCCACCCCTCTGGTTCAAGCAATTCTCTGCCTCAGCCTCCCTGGGATTACAGGTGCCTGCCACCATGCCCAGCTAATTTTTTGTATTTTTAGTGGAGATGGGTTTCACCATCTTGGCCATACTGCTCTTGAACTCCTGACTTCGTGATCCACCCATCTCAGCCTCCCAAAGTGCTGGGATTACAGGTGTGAGCCACTGCGCCCGGCCAGAATGTTTTCTTTTTTCTTTTTTTTAAAATAGAAGCAGGGTCTCACTGTCTTGCCCAGGCTGGTCTCAAACTCCTGGGCTCAAGCAATCCTCCCGCCCTGGCCTCCCAAAGTGCTGAGATTACAGGCATGAGCCGACACGCCCAGCCAGTATATTTTTTCATATCCTATATTGTTATAAAAAGATTTAAGGATTACTCAAAACTAAGTACTTGTTAGATTAGCCTCCTTATTAATCTTATTCAAAGAAGTGTTTATTGAAAGGTTTAATCATTAATTTTAAATATTTAAAATTTTTTTTTAAAATTGCTTCCATTCTTACTAGTTCTTATTTATGTAGTAATATTTTCTCAAAACAAGGTATACAAAATAAAGATTGAGAGGCAGATAAAATGAATGAGAATTTGTTCCTAAATTTAAATGTTAAAACAAAAACCTATAAAATAGCCACAATATAAAACAATCAAGATATTTCAAGAATCTCCCCAAGACTTAAGTCTCTGTCCTGTTTTATTAACATGTATCCATTTCTCAACCATAGCCCCAAATATTCCTATTTCTTTAATGAAGAATCCCAGCATCTTTACCCCTCTGACAATCTTTTCCTACAGTTCAAGAGATAAATTTAAATGATCATCTTTTCAACTGGCATATTCATTTTTGGATCAATTCTCTTATAGACGGTTTTAAGATTTAGTAAATCAAAGACAACTAAAGATCCTCTTGATATCTGAGAGATATGTTTCTGTGATCTTGACCTTTGTTTAAGTATGTGAATTTTAAAGAGTACTTGAGCTGGTCCAGGTCCACAGACAAGCTGTTTCCCTTCCTAACACTACCTAGGCACTTAACTATGTTTCAAACATTGTGCTTTATATGCTTTGTCTCATCTAATCCTCACAACAACCCGAACTACAGACAAAGAAACTGAACCTCAGAGACGTTAAGTTTCTTGCTTAAAATTATTCAGCTAAAACACAGCAGAGTCAGGACTGGACCTCAGGCCTATTTGACTTAAGGGCCGGCACTCTTCACCAGCACGGAATATTATCACCTTAATTTTTTTATCCAAGTGATTTTTGAGAAATGAGTTTTTTATTCAACTAAAGTTAGCAAATGTCTCCTTTTACTTTCCAGAACTCACTTTTCAGCTGTCACTAGGACCTCTGTTTGCTTCAGTTGTGTTTGTGTCAGATCACTGTCTGTAAGAATAGAGGAAAATATATTAATTTTATTAATATAGTTTTGTTCTAGTTTGCCTTAATACCGTCATCTTACTCCAGAAATAATATTTAAGACTTATCTAGGTTAGAAAGATGCCTAGTTACATGTTTCATTCTGGAATCTATATATTTTGATGGCCTCCAGAATTAGGAAAAATAAAAAAATGCAAACAATTCCAAAGCAACATGCAAGTAAATCATGCACAGATAATTCTGGAAGTTCAACTTTAAAATGGTAAATTTAGAGATCTTAAGAAAAAGAATCAATAACTATATATTTATATATATGAATATTCATCCCTGGGATTTTATCTTTTTAAAAATTTAAGTTTTATGTCTTCAAAGGGAACATGATTACCCAGCAGACTGCCAAAATGTATTACAAACACTTACCTGTCTTTTCTACTTTTGGTACCTGCTGTACCTCATACACACAGTTCTGTGAGATACCTAGGTTTGGGGGCCAAATTGGAATAGATAAAATTCTTTGTCCCCGTGAAGACTGTTCCTGGCCAGATACCTAAACAAAATTTCAACAGGTATCTTAAGTGAAAATATTTTAAAGAGTTTATGAATTGAAAAGTTTATGTCTTAAATAAAAGGTAATCCAAAAGTGGTAAATTATTACCCTTTATTCATTATATTAAGTGATTCTTTGGCCTTATAAAATCTTCTTTTCTTCAAATACAGTTCAGAAAGCACTTATCATTTACATAAAATGACCATCTTTTCCCATACATGTTTTCTTTAATTTGGACATACAAATGATCTATCGCTTTGGACTAATACTACTCATCCTTTTTTACTACCTAAAATATAGTTCCTATTGTATCAAATACAGGCATGCTCAGAGATACTGCAGGTTTGGTTCCAGGCCACCACAATAAAGTGAGAATCTCAATAAAGCAAGTCACATAATTTTTTCAGTTTCCCAGTGCATATAAATTGTGTTTATACTATACTGTAGTTTATTAAGTGTGCAATAGCATTATGCCTAAGAAAATACATACCTTACTTTAAAAATACTTTATTGTTAAAATATCCTAACAATCATCTGAGCCTTCAGTGAGTCATCATCTTTTTACGGGTGGAGGGTCTTGCCTAGATAATAATGGCTGCTGGCTGATCAGCGTGATGGTTGCTTAAGGTTGGGGTTGGCTGGGGCAATTTCTTAAAAATAAGACAACAATGAAATTTGCTGTAGCCATGATGCTTCCTTTCATAAAAGATTTTTCTGTAGCACGTGATGCTGTTTGACAGCACTTTATCCATGGTAGAACTTTTTCAAAATTGGAAACCTTGCCAATGTTTTATCAACTAAATTTATGTAACACTTAAAATCCTTTGTTGTCATTTCAGCAATGTTCACAGCATCTTCACCAGGAATAGATTGCATCTCAAGAAAATACTCTGCTCATCTATAAGAAGCAACTCCTCATCTATTTAAGTTTTATCATGAGATTGAAACAAATCAGTTAATTCTTCAGGCTCCACTTCTAATTCTAGTAATTTTAGTTCTCTTGCTACTTCCACCACATCTACAGTTACTTCCTCCACTGAAGTCTTGAACCCCTCAAAGTCATTCATGGGGGTTGGAATCAACTTCTGCCAAACTCCTTTTAATGGTGATATTTTGACCTCCTCCCATGAATCACGAATGTTCTGAATAGCATTTAGGCTGCTGAATCCTTTCCAGGTTTTCAATTTACTTTCCCCAGATCCATCAGAGAAATCACTTCTATGGCAGCGATAGCCTATGAAATGTATTTCTTAAATAAGGAGACCCGTAGATACAAAATTACTCCTTGATTCCGGCTACAGAATGGATGCCGTGTTAGCAGGCATGAAACACTCATTTCCTTGTACATCTTCATCAGAGCTCTTGGGTCACCAGCTGCCTTGTGAATGAACAGTAATCTTTGGAAAGGAATCTGTTTTTCTGAGTAGTGGTCTTGGCAGTGTGCTTAAAATATTCTATGCCATAAACAGATGCACTGTCATCCCCAAGCTTTGTTTTTCCATTGATAGAGCAGAGGTAGAGTGGATTTAGCATACTTTTTAAGTGCCCTAGGATTTTCAGAATGGTCAATGAACGCTGACTTTAAGTAACAAGCTACATTAGCTCCTAACAAAAGAGTCAGCCTGTCCTTTGAAACCAGGCAATGACTTCTTCTTTCTAGCTATGAAAAGTCCTACATGGCATCTTCTTGCAACAGAAAGTGGTTTCATCCACATTAAAAATCTATTGTTGGCCGGGTGCGGTGGCTCACACCTGTAATCCCAACACTTTGGGGGACTGAGGCAGGAGGACTGCTTGAGCCCAGGAGTTCGAGACCAGCCTGGGCAACATGGTGAAACTCCATGTCTACCAAAAAATATTAAAAAATTAGCCCAGCATGGAGGCATGCACCTGTAATCCCAGCTACTTGGGAGGCTGAAGCAGAATCGCTTGAACCCAGGAGGCGGACGTTGCAGTGAACCGAGATTGTGTCATTGCACTCCAGCCTGGGCAATAGTGTGAGACTCTGTCTCAAAAAAAAAAAAAAAAAAATCTATTATTTAGTGTAGCCACCTTCATCAATGATCTTAGCTAGATCTTCTGGATAACCTACTGTAGCTTCTACATCAGCAGCACTTATTGTTTTACCTGCACTTTTATGTTACGGAGATGGCTTCATTCCTTAAACCTCGCAAATTAAACTCTGTTAACTTCCAACTTCTCTTCTGAAGCTTCTTTCTCTCTCTCAGCCTTCATAAAATTGAAGACACTTACTGCCTTGCTCAGGATTAGGCTTTGACTCAAGGGAATGCTGTAGCTGGTTTGATCTTCTATCCAGACCACTCAAGCTTTCTCCATATCAGCAATAAGGCTGTTTTGCTTTCTTATTATGCCTTCATACACTGGAGTAGCACTTTTAATTTCCTTCAAGAACTTTTTCTTTGCATTCACAACTTTGCTGTTTGGTGCAAGAGGCCTAGCTTTTGGCCTCTCAGCTTTCAAAATGCCTTCCTTGCTAAGCTTAATCATTTCTAGCTTTTGATTCAAAGTGAGACATGTGAGTCTTCCTTTTACTTGAACACTTAGAGAGTGCTGCAGGGCTATTACTTGGCTTAGTTTCAATAATGTTGCGCTTCAGGGAATATAGAGGCCCAAGTAGAGGCAGAGAGATGATTAGTGGAGCAGTCAAAACACACTTATCGATTAAGTTCATCATTTTATATGGGTACAGTTCATAACACCCAAAACCATTATAACAGTAATATCAAAGATCACTAATCTGGGATCAACATAACAGATGTAATAATAATGAAAATGTCTGAGTAATGCAAGAGTTACCAAAATGTGGCAGAGACAGGAATTGAGCACATGCTGTTGGAAAAACGGCACCGATAGAGCTGCTTAAGGCAGGGTTGCTACGAAACTTCAATTTTGTAAAATGCAGTATGTTTGAAGCTCGATAAAGCAAAGCACAATAAAATGAGGTATACCTGTACTAACAGAGATTAACTTTATAAAATTTTAAACTATCTGGGTGTGGTGGCTCATGCCTGTAATCCCAGCACTTTGGGAGGCCGAGGTGAACCTCCAGATGACCTGAGGTTGGGAGTTCGAGACCATCCTGGCTAACACTGTGAAACCCCATCTCTACTAAACATACAAAAAATTAGCCAGGTGTGGTGGCATACGCCTGTAGTCCCAGCTACTCGGGAGGCTGAGGCAGCAGAATTGCTTGAAACTGGGAGGCGCAGGTTGCAGTGAGCCAAGATCACACCTTTGTACTCCAGCCTGGCAAAAGAGCAACACTCCGTCCATCTCAAAAAATAATAATAAATAAAAAATTTTAAACTATCACTGAAAACTCTAGTGGTGGAGAGCTTATTTTGGTAAATATACTGAAGATCAAATGATCTAAAGTAAGGAAAGGAAAGCACAATAAAAATAATTACATGAGCTAAATTGTGCTAAGCTAAAGAAAATACTTATTATTATACAAGGGAAACTTATATAATAAATGTTGAATTACTATTTTGCCCACATCCAGCTTTCCAAATTCTATCCTGCCACCTTGTGTTACTTATTTGTGAAGTATCCATGTCTGTCAATACTTTTTTTTTTGCTGCCTGTTAATTCCTCCAAGCAGTATGTTGCCACAGACAGATGAAAGAGATGAAAATCAACCAAATGAAAATAATTATTTATTAGATGTGGCTGGGCACAGTGGCTCACGCCTGTAATCCCAGCACTTTGGGAGGCCGAAGCGGGTGGATCACGAGGTAAGGAGTTCGAGACCAGCCTGGTCAACAAGCTGAAACCCTGTCTCTACTAAAAATACAAAAATTAGCCAGGTGTGGTGGCGCACACCTGTAATCCCAGCTACTCAGCAGGCTGAGGCAGGAGAATCACTTGAACCTGGGAGGCGGAACTTGCAGTGAGCTGAGATCATGACACCGCCCTCCAGCCTCCAGCCTGGGTGACAGACGGAGACTCCATCTCAAAAAAAAAAAAAAGAAGTCATGGAAAATCAGTTTGATAAAGTGAGGGTACTGGATCATCCAGGGTTTTTAAACAGTCATGTAATAACTATATTCACATTATCATGAGTGGAGCAACTATGTCCACTTCCTACTAACAATGGAGCAAGCACTTACCTTTCCTATGGGAAGTCCTTCATAATTCAATTTTCCTTCCTTTATGAAACTATATAGTGGAGAACCAGGAACAGAATTAAAGTCACCACACATAACAATAGGGCAGAAGCTGCCATCTTTCTGGTGAGCAACACTGGAAATCTCTGCCAGTAGCATTGCCAATTGGGTCAGCTTAATATCACCTCGCCTTGGATTATACAACAGATGGGTATTTGCTACACAGATCGCAGGAGAGGCAGCACATGCAATTTTGGGTTGCAAGAGTAAAACTAATCCAACATTGTCTCTGTCCAACAGAGAAATATCAGGGCGGAAGAATTCCACTGGGTTCACTGACAAGAGTGAAAATTTGGAATGCTTGAAGCAAATAGCACAGCCATCAGGTTTCCTTCCTGTCCGCATCTTATATTCACAGTGATAACCTATAAGAAACAAATGAATTTAAAACAAATGACTGCTTTTATATATTTGTCAAAACACAGCTCACCTGATACTTCTGAACAATGTTTACCAAACTGTATTCTGCAAAACATTAGTAATGTAGGATGCCAATAAACATTGGAATAAAAAACGTTTGACACTGGGTCTATTAGTCATGTAGGATGTCAATAAACATTGGAATAAAAAACGTTTGACACTGGGTCTAACAGGCCTCTTTATATGCAGACTTCAGCCCTTGATATGCTAATGTGTATTATCAGTCTCCCATTGCCATCCTAGTAAAACTTGGTCACGGCAAAAACAGTAAAGCCTTTCAATAATCTATTCTCACACTCTCTCCACCCTATATTCCTGATCTTTTTGCTTATAACTCCTTCCCCCTCACTTCATTCCAACCTCAATGGCCTCCTCACTTGCCTTAACACACTCCAACCTCAGGGACTTTCCCTTGCTATTTCTGTTGCCTAGAATGTTCTAGGCATAGCTTATTCCTTCACCTCCTTCAAATATTTGTTCAAATGTCACCTTGTCTGATCATTTTGTTTAAAACTGAAACCTCTCCATTCCACTTTCCTGCTTTTCTCCAGAAAACTATCATTACTTAATATGCTATTTACTCATTTATTTGGTTAGCCTTTCTCCACTAGAAGGTACACTCCAGATGAGGGAGAAATTTTTTACATCTTTTTTCCCAGTGCTATATCCTCACTCCCTAGAACAGTACATGGTATATAGTAGACAATCAAAAAAAAAATTGCTGAATGAAGGCCGGGCGTGGTGGCTCACGCCTATAATCCCAGCACTTTGGGAGGCCAAGGCGGGTGGATCACGAGGTCACGAGATCAAGGCCATCCTGGCTAACACGGTGAAACCCTGTCTCTACTAAAAAAACACAAAAAATTGGCTGGGCGTGGTGGCGGGCGCCTGCAGTCCCAGCGACTAGGGAGGCTGAGGCAGGAGAACGGCATGAACCTGGGAGGAGGAGCTTGCAGTGAGCCAAGATTGCATCACTACACTCCAGCCTGGGCAACAGAGAGAGAGTCTGTCTCAAAAAAAA
>NW_016814760.1:837200-848926 GCF_001698545.2 Rhinopithecus bieti | reverse complement strand
AAAAAAAAAAAAAAAAAAAAAAAAAAAAAAAAAAAAATTTGCTAAATTTATGAATGCAAAGCAGGCACATTTCTCAAGTATATGGGACCACAGATAACTTGTTTCTAGAAGTGTTTATTTATCAAACAGGTTTTTGGCATCTATCCATTAGGAAGACACTAGTAGGCACTGGTATTATAATGATGAAAGAGACAAAATGGTCCCTGACCTCATGGAGCTCAGAGTCCAATTGGTCTAGAGGTGGACAGAACAACTCCTAGGAAAGGGAGTTACTAAGAGATTCTTACACATCTTTCTGTTTGAATTAAAATTATACTCCAACACAAAAGTTTCCAGAGAGTACCTCAACCTTTTTCTGACTCTTTGAAATTAATTTTTTAAAATTAAGATTTTTAGCCAAAATATGCCACACATCTTTGTTAGCAAGTTATATCTTAATGACACATGAATTTTCAAAAGCAAATGTGGCTAAGATAAAAGTTACATTGCCTTGTCTCTATAAAAAAAAATTAAATAATTAGCCGGGCATGGTGGCACACATCTCTAGTCCTATCTACTCAGGAAGCTGAGATGAGAGGATTACTTGAGCCCAGGAGGTTGAGGCTGTAGTGAGCCATGATTGTGCCACTGCACTCCAGCTTGGGTGACAGACTGAGACCCTGTCTCAAAAAAGAAAAAAAAAGAGTTACACTATACCCAGTGATTCCAAACTTGGCCTGATCTCTGCTCCATAATGATCTTCTTGAACTTCTTGCAAACAAAGTACCTTGGAAGAAAAAAATAGCTTGAATTAGAACACAGAGATGCAAATATGAATTTCCTGGTGCTTTTATCTTAAAATATCTAAAAGCTGGCTTCTAAAATTCCACAACTGATAATAATTGAAATAAAAGACATCCTTTTTTCTTGTTATATATCTACCAAATTAATGTTTCCGAATTTTGATCAATCTCAAAACTCTGGCCCTCAATCACATGGGGCTCCCTTAGTACTCAAAATTATTATATCCAAAAGGAAATATTCTTAGCTTACATGTCAGGATATTTTTTCGGGTTTTACGTGCTCATTGGTACTATCTTTCAGGTCTTAAGAGGCTGATTTCTTTGAATGTTATCAGATAGGTGACATTTTTGCAGGAATTACTGAAACTTTAAATCAAAGTTAATATTTACTGAATACTTAATATAATATGCTGCCAGTTTCTGTCTCAAAAGTGACCCATACTTAAAACGTTTTGGACCCTTTTGAAAAGTTAGATGATTATTCACACCAGCAACCACTAACAAATGCCTCTCTGAAAGTCATACCTTATTAAGACTTATTCCATCATTATTGTTAAACACATTCCTTTCTTACACCACAAACAAAACGGAGAAAACAATTTAGTTCATAAATGCACAAATGAAACATGTAACCCAACTTTTTATTTTCTTTTCTTTTTTTTTTTTTTTTGAGGCAGAGTTTCACTCTTGTTGCCCAGGCTGGAGTGCAATGGCGCAATGTCAGCTCACCGCAACCTCCACCTCCTGGGTTCGAGTGATTCTCCTGCCTCAGCCTCCTGAGTAGCTGGGATTACAGGCATGCGCCACCACGCCTGGATAATTTTGTATTTTTTAGTAGAGACGGGGTTTCTCCATGTTGGTCAGGCTGGTCTCGAACTAACGACCTCAGGCGATTCGCCTGTCTCAGCCTCCCAAAGTGCTGGGATTACAGGCATGAGCCACTGTGCCCGGCCCCAGCTTTTTCTTATGTGAAGAATTTCAATAATATTTTGCACTTACGTCTGCATCAAAGTGTTTAATTTCTTTCAGAATATTGGGAAACCTAAAACTCCAGTGTAATACTGGCCGCTGGCAATGTCTATAAAGGTGAGAGTTATCTTCCAGTAAATCTTGTGAAAGTATATTATAGGACATCACTGAAAAGTCAAACTTGTTCTCACTGTCTTCACATTTGGGATCAACATTTTTGTCTCCTAGGATCTTCGTTTTTTCTTTATCATGGCTACATATATATTCCCAATTCCGCTTTATCACGCCTGTTAAAAATATATTGCACAAATATAAGGAATTAATCAAAAGCAGACCATATATAGTTCCCCACATATATGTATTTTTCAGCCTCTTAAAATTCCCATAAGCAATAAATAGAATGTTTTTCCCTAGGAAGTGGCAATATAGCACTGAATAATTAGAACTGTTATCAAATTGGTAAAAATGTGGTAACACAATATACTGACTGACCAACAGGTTTAAAACAGGTTTAAAATAATCTTGCAAGTCATTCTGGAGGCTGAGAATACGTGCTTATAAAGCTAAGACTATACGGAGGTTGTGGTTTCTCACTTCTCTACAGTTAAGAAGCGGCTCTGCCACAGATGTGATTGACACTTTTATAACTATAACAACATATTTGTATGTCAAAGTTGGCTTTTCAATAAGATGATTTTACACTGTATTTTATTCCCTGTTAGTGGGATAAGATCATCAAATGATTAACTAAGTTCCAGTAGCAACCCTTAGTTCAGAATTCTAGTTTATACATGCAAGAAGCGTATATCATGGCAACATATGGAAGAAGTTTTAGTGTTTAAAACACTAAAGTGGAACATGCAAACAAAATAAACAAAAGAAATCTTTTAAATATACAATAAAGAAAAAGTTAAATATGACATAGCTACAGAATGCTAGTAAATGATGGCTAACCAACAAACCTAGCATGCAACAACCAGGAGTGTGTCATAGTTCATATTCTGCAAACACATCATGCATTCTGCAAAAGTGATGAAAAGAGAATTAAAAAAATGAGACTTTGCAGTCATAGGCAGTCCCTGACTTAGAAATAACCGCATGTGTGATGTGTGTCTGTGTATTCACCTTTGATCTTGCCTCCTACACCCTATCATTAAAGAGGATGCTCTTATTGCCATGGAAACCATGAAGAGAAACACGGAATTTTTAGAGAATTTATGAGCTCAAAAGAAAGAGAAAACAAAAAATGGGAAGAACATGGGAAAACAGATTTGTAAATGGACTTCTAAGTATGATTAAATAATACAAAAAAATTTCAGTCCTAGAATATCTCCCTCTATCCTGCAAAGGTTTTCACTTCACTGGAATACAATGCCTAGAATTCCACCAATCAAAAATTAAATTGAAGTTAAAATATCCTATACACTTATACAGAGGGTGAAAGAAAAGACTAAAAGGAAATACACCACTTTTTTTAAGAGTAGTTATCTCTTAGTGTTAGGACTGTGAAATATTTTTGCAAATCTTCTGCACAATACATTTACAATCAAAATATCACTATGCTATGTAAAAATGCCAATGAAGTAATCATTTTAAAGAATGATTAGGCCAGGAACAGTGGCTCACGCCTGTAATCTCAGCACTTTGGGAGGCTGAGGCGGGTGGATCACCTGAGGTCAGGAGTTTGAGACCAGCCTGGCCAACATGGCGAAACCCTGTCTCTACTAAAAATATAAAAATTGGCCAGGTGTGGTGGCTTGCGCCTGTAATCCCAGCTACTCAGGAGGCTGAAGCGGGAGAATCGCTGTAACCCGGGAAGCAGAGGTTGCAGCGAGCCAAGATCACAAAATTGCATTCCAGCCTGGGCAACAAGAGTGAGACTCCGTCTCAAAAAAAAAAAAAAAAGATAGAAACAAAACCAAACAAGTCTTCAACTATGAAGAATTTTGCCTAGAGCCTATCCTATGCCCAGGAAAGGAAACTATTCCCTATCATTCACTGAAGATAGGAATCCTACCCCCAATAGCTCAGAACTAAGGCTAATTGTACAGGCTCTGCAGAGCCACTCAGGTTTGTAACAAAACTGCTATAGGGAAAACAGAACTGACTGGCCGGGCGCGGTGGCTCACACCTGTAATCCCAGCACTTTGGGAGGCCGAGGAGGGCCGATCACAAGGTCAGCAGAGCGAGACCATCCTGGCTAACACGGTGAAACCCCGTATCTACTAAAAAGTACAAAAATTTAGCCGGGCGTGGTGGTGGGCACCTGTAGTCCCAGCTACTCGGGAAGCTGAGGCAAGAGAATGATGTGAACCCAGGAGGCGGAGCTTGCAGTGAGCCGAGATCGTGTCACTGCACTCCAGCCTGGGCAACAGAGTGAGACTTCCTCTCCAAAAAAAAAACAAAAAACAAAAAAACTGATCATGTATAGAACACAATTCATTCATAAACTGGAGACTGTCTATGATGGTTTTAGCCAAATCAAAGTCTTCTTACGTATGCAAGATGGAAAGGGTTCTAGTCATGCAAACAATATATAAGCTATCATCATAGATGGAGCACTACCCTGGTGTCACTGCCATATTAAAATATGAAAAGTAAGGTCTAAAAACCTTATTCATATTTCCTTATAAAACATGTACATGTAATGGCATATAAATGCATTAAGATTTTTATTGTCCTGGTCATTAAAGCTTATAACCAACTCTTTTTGCAATTCCATTTTGTAAACAACCAGGACCATTAGATTATCTGGTTAATACAGTGGCTTTCAAACTTCTACAGCTTGTAGAACCCTTCTGTGTTACTTTTCATGTCATGGAACACCAATCCCTGGCATGCTGGGACTGGGGTTGGGATGATGGGGTGAACACACATTTTATACTGACCACATTTGCTTTTAATAAACTTACAGAAATGTGTTCAAATGTGAGGGTTCCATGGAAGACAATTTGAAAACCACTGATAGAGTGGATAGTCTCTGGCCTTCATATGCTTCACAACATAAATTCACACTACAAAAGCTTATATACCTTCCATATCAGGAGGAACAAGGTGATCACAGCAGAGAAGACAGATGAATCAAAGAAAGTAAGCAATAGGCCTGATCGGGTTTTTAGGGTGCCTAATTACAAAGTCATAATTGTATCACACAAATCCTTCAAATACCACTTTAAAGTGATAGGCAAGTTAGCAATGCTGTTTTCTTGATTGAAAAGTATTAGTGAAATATCGGAAGTCACAAATATGGCTTAACGAAGAGCATTTTCCTTATTCACAACACCTAGGAAGAATGGACATATAGAGAGTCAGGTTGTAATCAAGCTTTATCAGTAGGTAAATGTAATTCCCCATCCATAAAGGGAAAACAACACCATAATTTTCTGAGTACCTACTATGAAGCCAACAGTGTGTTAGGCACTTTGACATACAGTATCTCATTTCATTCAACAGACTTTCAAGTAGGCATTATTTTACATGAAAAAATCAAGGAGCAAAGAGGTTAAGTAAGCTGTCCAAGTTCATATAATTAGTGGTGGGGCAGAAAGGAAAGCAGGGAGTGGTTCCTCAATCAATACTTATGAAGCTATGCCACAGCTCCATCTGAAAGCACCCCAGATTTATAAGAGGCTAAACAAAAGAGGAGTGTGAGGACCTGATGAACAAATTATATGAGTGAAAAGCAATCTGGTATCATCATACAGCCCTAGATTTATAGATCTTAGGATTGTTCTCAGAAACCTAATTTTAATGCCTCTAAATACAGCTTTCATTCATTCAAATATTTCTTGTTTATCTCCCTATGCTGTGGTTAAGTACTACACACAAACAGATTTTCACTTTTGGATAGTTAAGAATTTCTACAAGTGTTTGTTTTTTCTGACTAGGTTCTTTGTAACTGTGTAGCAATAAGTTACACATTTATTTGAATATTAGCTTAGCAAAGTTGATTGGGACCCAGCTGAAGCCTGTAGACTACTTTCTGATAAACCAGAGGGAATCTGAAGAGCACTAATTCTAGCTTTGGCTTCCAGACGAGACTCACCTTGAATGTCTTCCTTCGACAAACTTATATATCAGCTCCCTAAACATTTAACGCCCACACAGCCTTCTCTCAAATATCTTCAGGGGAATTATCTTCACTGAAAATTATGGTTTAATAAGAAAGACAATTCCAAATCCAAATTCTACCTAGACATCTCATTTATACTTTAAGGAGATGGGGTTGTGGTGGGGGCAAGACTGGCAGCACAGAGGGAGTCTAGCAAATTGTTCAGAGTAGAAAGAATATGAAAAAATAGAAGTAAATTAACACATTTTAAAAAACTGTTTCTCAAAGTGGAGTAAGATGTGGTTCCCCTTCTAAAAGATAATGCTTCTAGCAAACTCTCAAGATATCTGTGGACCCCAATTTGAGATATACAGATTTAATAAACAAAAATCTTATCCTATAAGACCAAGTCTTTCATTTATGGTTGCTTCTATTTATGAGTCCTTTTGTCTTACATAAAACGTTGGCTTAAAATGAAAACACTAAAATTTTTTTAGATCTTTAGACTTCTAAGCATACAGCCATCAATTTCTAAGAAGTCTAAGGGCTTTTGTTTCAAAACATTGGATTTAAAATTATCCTTAAATAAAACTTACTTTTGTAATCTATTTCTCCTTTCTTTGCCAATCTTATTCTATCTGTAGACTCATTTCTATTTTTACAGCCAGAAGTACACAATTAGTTGAAGATAAAAATAAAGACTTCATTTAAGGAAGAATTCATTTTTTTCTTTTCTTTTTCTTTTTTTTTTCAAGACAGAGTCTCGCTCTGTAGCCCAGGCTGGAGTACAGTGGCGTGATCTCAGCTCACTGCAAGCTCCGCCTCCCGGGTTCACGCCATTCTCCTGCCTTAGCCTCCTGAGTAGCTGGGATTACAGGTGCCCGCCACCACGCCTGGCTAAATTTTGTATTTTAGTAGAGACGGGGTTTCACCGTGGTCTCGATCTCCTGACCTTGTGATCCGCCCGCCTCGGCCTCCCAAAGTGCTGGGATTACAGGCGTGAGCCACCGCGCCCGGCCAAG
The DNA here is from genome assembly GCF_001698545.2 of Rhinopithecus bieti. Lineage (NCBI taxonomy): Eukaryota > Metazoa > Chordata > Mammalia > Primates > Cercopithecidae > Rhinopithecus > Rhinopithecus bieti. Next base: position 842,102 of record NW_016814760.1, on the reverse strand, counting down.
AATTCATTTTTTTCTAACACAAAACTACTGGCTAAAAATCAACACCAAATACCTCTAAAACCTTAGGAGGTTTAAAGGATTAGATATGAAAGTTTCAATTTAGTCTATCACTTGTATTTATTTCTACACCAAGATAAATGTCACCTTTACCTTGGTGTTTTCTTCGTTTTGATGAAGGCTCATCTCCCTCAGCGTTCATGATGTAACTAGAGAGATGAATCAAAGATGTCTGGCTCAGGTTGTCAGGTCTCCAGTTACAGTACTGGAACTGAGTTCTAGACTCAAACAAACAGGGTGGTCTCCAATTTAGTGAAAAATGCCTACTACTGAAGTATGGGTAAGGAGCTTGAGAGTAATGTCCAGGCCACCTCATACAACTAGAAATATGTCTGTTCCAGCAACACCTTTGTAGATTCTCCCACGGTGTAGTCCAGTCTCTGCCCAGACTCCTCGAGTGATGGGGAAACATAGGGTATCTAAAAGAAATAAATACACTCCTTGAGGCACCACTTTTTGTTCAGCTATAGTTTACAAAATCTAAGCCTATTTCCTCAAGGGAAAGTAATGTCTAATATTTAAAATCTGACTTCTAAATCTGTGAAGGATGAAGGGGAAACCACCCATGATTTACCTATTAGCATCAATATCTCAAGACTCTCGTCCTAAAAAACCATTAATGGTATTCTGAATACTTAACACAGCATGCCTCCCAGGCTCCTAAAACACCACATACCCCTCAAAATGCACATAGTTCAACTGAGAGATGAATCAACTATCAAAATGATATTCAGAGTAGCTTCAAGCACCTAAAAAACTCAATGAGAAAATAAAATACACAACAAACATTATACTGAAACCGAATAAGGAACTCTTATCACACTACAATCAAAGTAAATCTCTTCTCCCACGTGGAGCGATAACAAGTTTCTGAACAGCTCTTTATACCAAGGGCAGATTTTTCCAAACACCTGTATAAGCTAGGAAAACAAAAGCCTATCCACAACTTCATAAATTCACAAAACTACTTCTCTTACTAATCAACGGGTGGATAATTTATTTTTCCATCCTTTTTTAAGCATGATTCTCCTTGGGGGAAATGAAAGAGGATGGGGATTACTTACTAAGAACGCACCAACACTCCAAACCAACAGCTTCAATTTAACCCACCATCCAAAATATCTCCAAAGCGGCGCTAACATTTTTAACAGATATGTTGCTCTCAGGCTCTCAAGAGACACTTCAGCTTAATAAAGCACCATGTTCCTCTCACTACACTACTTTGGCAAAATGTTAAGATTCTGAAGACTTCTATTCTTTCCTCCAAAAGTCTTAACACCTACATTTCTACCACAGCATCAATAATGTGCCCTCCCATCCCTAAGGGAATTTTGTTTAAGTTGCATTTACCGTTATTTAACTTTATACGCTGTTATTTTCCTTTTAACAGCATTTAAATTTTATTGCATATTTTACAGTTTAAGTATTCCCTAGTTGTTCTCTAAAATCAACTTAATTGTAAATCTTTAAAAGCATAAAACATGGGTATCTTACACTGCTTTGTGATAACTCTGAAAGCCATAGGAATTTGGGCACATGGTCCACGCATTTTCTATCCTAATAAGCCACTGTATTGAAATACAATACTTGTACTACAACAGTTATTCTCTATATTTGCAGTTATTTATTCAGACTTTTTTTTCTCTTAAGATATTAAGCTCCTTCAGGGCCAGAACCGTCTTATTCATTTTAATTCCGTTCTCTTCACAAGTGCCTAGCACAGTGCCTGGCAAACAGCTGGTACTCAGGAAACATTGTTGAACTGAATTACCATCAAGTCCCAGGCCTATGGGAGTTAAAACCAAATCCCCATCACTTATGCAATAATACATGCTGTGTTTCCAAAGCGTGGTGGGTGGTACACGAGTCATTTCATAGAGTACACAGTTAAATTACTTGATTGTAATATCTAAATATTTGTTAGTTTATTAGGAAAAAACATAATCGCACATCAAATCCAAGATTGCTGACACTGCTTAGGGCGAAGCTAATGTGGGCCGCACCTACTGAAGTGCTTTTTTAAAAAACTGAGTCAATTTAAAGAAAAATATCCAGTAAATAAAACACGTGGAACAAGAACTTGGCCATAGCAGTAAGGGATGACATACAAGTGACTAAAGTTTGAGAGACACTAACACATCAACAAAAATCAAGCCCCTCCTGGGCGTGTGCCACACGCGCGCCTCCAGGGGATCAGGACCGCCGAGACCTACTGCGGAGAGGCGGCCTCCCCGCCGACGCTCGGCTCCCGGGACGGTGCTGCGGAGTGTGGGGAGCAGGCCAGCGCTGCTCTGGAGGCTGGGTGGGGGAAAGCGGGCCTGGGATCCAAAGCCACTGGCGCAAGCCTGGCCAGCAGCCCATGAACTCCGCGCCAAGACCCCAGACTTCGTTGGCCCAGCGTGTCGCCGGCTGCGCGCCGGGTTTACCTATCCCTCTTGGTCTCTGGAGGCTCCTCCCGGATACACCATCGCCCAGACCCTCTTCCTCTTCCTTCCTCCCCTAGCCCGCCCCGCCCCGGGTTAGTCCCGGACGCCCGCCCGCGCTCTCAGGCCGCCCGCCCCTCTCTCCTCCCTCTAAGTACCCAGCCCTACTGACCGTCCTCTTCCCACCACACAGTGGCCGTAGCCCTTCCTCACACAGCGCCAGGCTTCCATCTTCGCCCTCCGCGTGCGTCCAGTTCCCAGGCCCCGGGTTCCACCTCAATCTCTAAACCGATGCGGTGGCCTCAAGTACCTAGGGAACCCCATCACTCTAAGTACCGACTCCAGTCCCGGCTGCAAGGCATGCTGGGAGGTGCAGTCTCGCCGCCAGCCGGCCTACTCTCCATCTTGCGCAGTGAGAGTCCCTGAATGTCTTAACCCGGAATTCTGCTCAAAGAGCATGCGCAGAGCGTGGGACGCGCGAGCAACCATTTCTGAACAGGGCAAAACACCCGACCTTCGTCTTAAAGGAACAGAATGAAATAAACTTTTTTTTTTCTTTTTTTCTTTCTTTCTTTCTTTTTTGAGATGGAGTTTCGCTCTTGTCGCCCAGATTGTAGTGCAATGGCATGATATCGGCACATTGCAACCTCCGCCTCCCGGATTCAAGCGATTCTCCTGCCTCGGCCACCCAAAAGTAGCTGGGATTACAGGAATGAGCCACCACACCCGGCTAATTTTTGTATTTTTAGTAGAGACGGGGTTGCACCATGTTGGCCAGGCTGGTCTCGAACTCCTGACCTCAAGTGATCCACCCACCTCGGCCTCCGAAAGTGCTGGGATTACAGGAGTGAGCTACTGCGCCTGGCAGAAATAAACTTGCTTAACAGGACTGGCTGAGGAAATAACGTGTACAGAGCAGTGAAAATTTTTAATTGCCCAAACTGCAGATTCCCAGCTGAGGCTGAACAACGCATCCTCTGGGTGCCCATGGAACTGAGGTACCACAGAATTTTGCAATTAATTTTGCGGAAGCACAGCCATAGCTCTCACTTTAAAATGTACGTGTATGTCCTGTGTGTCCACCTTTATTAAATGTAGTATAGGACTGTAGATTGTTGGAAGACATTATTTAAGTGGAGACCCCACAAGAAACAGAAAGAAACCGAGAAAGAATAAAGTGTAGAGAGTAGAGAGGAAAAGGATACTAGAAGGCAGGAGCACTGCTTTTATAGGCTCTTTGAAACAGTGGTAGTTTCTTGGGAAGGCTTTTCTTACCCCTGGTGCTTAAAAGGAAATCAAGTGTATTTGGAAAAAAAACCCTTTCCTTCAGTATGTAATTGATTCTTGTTATTCGCAGTAGTTAGGTTCTGTAAAGTTGCTGGAAACACTGAATTAGTAAATACTGTATCATTGCTCCTAAGGGAAATACAGGATAAGGATCCAGTAAGCCTCTGGTCGCATTTTCATCAACTTATCAATACATAGTTTTGTTATGTGTGTGTTTCCACTTAAAGACATCTTATTTAATATATATTGTTGATTCAGTAACATTGAACTCAGTCAACAGCATTATAATTCATACCTCAACAAAGCTTATCTAACACTGCTATTTTCTCTGCAAAGCTCATGACAGCCTTCTTGTGCTTAGGAGCACTATACAGCACAATGCTTGGGGACCATTTTAAACAGCGACATCAACAAAAAGTACAAAAACGTGAAAAACATATCACTAAATGGAATGTGAAAAGGACACTTGGTCCTGATGGCTTATGCCTGTAATCCCAGCAATTTGGGAGGCCAAGGCGGCTGGATTGTTTCAGCTGGGGAGTTTAAGATCACACTGGACAACATGGCGAAACCCCGTCGCTACAAAAAGTACAAAAATTAGCCGGGTATGGTGGCTCCAGAGTTTGAGGTGAGAGGATTACTTTAGCCCGAGAGGGCGAGGCTGCAGTGAGCCAATATAGTGTCACTGCACTCCAGCCCGGACAACAAGGGACACTGTTTATGGTATAGTATGAGAGCTGAAACAAGAAGGCAGAGGATACCTTGTTCAGCCTCAGCTGGGAATGTGCACTTTGGGCAATTAAAAATTTTCCCTGCTCTGTACATGTCCAAGAATACATGGAGGTTACAGATAAATTTTAGCAAGTAGGCAAATTTGCAAATATGGAATCCACAAATAAGGGAGAAAGACTGTATTTCTGTTTTATACTGCCCTATTTTCTAGTTGTACTCACAATTTTTGTAGTTCATTAAATTAATTGACTAGTAGTTTACTGTATGTCTTGTCTCTATAATGAGATTGTAAATAACTTCTGAGGAAAGACCATGACTCATTATTTCCAAAATTTACTTGACCTAGTGCTGTGCTAAGTATATATTATATTTTATAATATATATTTAATATATAGTATATAAA
>NW_016814760.1:822125-836904 GCF_001698545.2 Rhinopithecus bieti | reverse complement strand
AAATAAAATATAAAATATATTTACTATATATTACTAAAAATATTTTGAATGAATGGTTAACAGTGGGCCAGAACTTAGGACTTGTGAATGTCCAGAAACTTTTTCCTTTAGCATACCCTAAAAGGTAAGGAGAAATGTAACATTTTAAATAAGTAACATTTTAAATAAGTAAAATAAATTAGTAGATATCCTTTCATGCAGTGTTGGAATTTGGGGGTTTATCTGATCTTAAAAGATATTTGCCTTTATCTGGACCTAGACTATTGCAAAGATTAAAGTTAACTTGCAGGGTGCTCATGGCAATGCAAATGATTCTTGTCTATGGACTTGTGAAATAATTCTACCCAGTTGGGGGGTGAACTCTCCACCTCTATGGAAAAGCCAGTTTTGGCTCACGCCTGTAATCCTAGCACTTTGGGAGGCTGAGGCGGGCGGATTTCAAGGTCAGAAGTTCGAGACCAGCCTGACCAACATGGTGAAATCCCGTCTCTACTAAAAATACAAAAATTAGCAGGCATGGTGGCGCGCCTGTAATCTCAGCTACTCAGGAGGCTGAGGCAGGAGAATCTCTTGAACCCGGGAGACGGGGATTGCAGTGAGCCGAGATGGCGCCACTGCTCTCCAGCCTGGGTGACAGAGCGAGACTCCATTGCAATAGTAGTAATAATAATAATAAACAACAACAAAAAAGCCAGTTTTGCACCATTTGCAGGTTCAATATTTCTGATCTGTAAACATGTCTGCTCTTTGGATTCTCCTTTGAACAGGTGATAGCGTTTGTCTGGTTCACCTATTTAATGAGTTAAATAAAATGGCTGGGTGCAGAGGCTCACGCCTGTAATCCCAGCACTTTGGGAGGCCGAGGCGGGTGGATCACTTGAGGTCAGGAGTTCAAGACCAGCCTGGCCAACATGGTGAAACCCCGTCTCTACTAAAATAGACAAAATTAGCCAGGTATGGTGGCTTATGCCTGTAATCGCAGCTACTTGGGAGGCTGAGGCATGAGAATCACTTAAATCTGGGAGGCGGAGGTTGCAGTGAGTCAAGATCGCACCACTGCACTCCAGCTTGGGCAACAGAGTGAGACTCCTTTTGAAAATAAATAAATAAAAAATAAAATAAAATGACTGATGTGTTCGTATTATATCTGTTTGAGAGTCATTATTTTACCTTTTTTTTTTTTTTGCAAATTATCTTTTAAAAGTTCAGTAGTTCCCACCAAGATGCCCAATGTATTCATCTGACAGGTGAATTTTATCACTGGAAAAGTACACTTCATGGGTTGCCTGAGTCCTGGCAATTTTCTTGCTGCCAGAGATAAATCTAAAACTGCAAAAGAATGTTGCTGAGTCTTTGTTTTTCTAATTTTTATTTTCTTCTCCACTAATTGTGTGTTTTTCTTTGGTTTGTACAAGCATATCTTGTTTTCTTGTGCCTCACTTTATTATGCTTCACAGATACTCTGTTTTTTACGAATTGAAGATTTGTGGCAACCCTCCCTTTTGCAATTCTATTGATAAGCATTTTTCCAGCAGCATGTGCTCACTTTCTTTCTCTGTGTAACGTTTTGGTGATTCTCACATACTTCAAACATTTTCATCATTCTTATATCTATTATGGTGATCTGTGATCGGTGGTCTCTGATGTTACTATTGTAATTGTTTTGGGGTACCACAAACTGCACCCATTCAAGATGGCAAACTTAAATGTTGTGTGTGTTCTAACTGCTCTACTGACTGACCAATCGTTCCCTGTCTCTCTCCCTCTCCTCAGGCCTCCATATCCCCTACACAATATTGAAATTAGGCCAATTGATAACCCTATGATGGTGTCTAAGTGTTCAAGTGAAAGGAAGAGTTACACATCTTTAAATCAAAAGCTAGAAATTAAGCTGAATGAAGGGACGACAAAAGCTGAGATAGGCCCAAAGACAGGCATCTTGCACCAAACAGTTAATGAAATTGTGAATGCAATGGAAAAGTTCTTGAAGGAAATTAAAAGTGCTACTCCAGTATATGAAGGTATGATAAGAAAGCAAAACAGCCTTATTGCTGATATGGAGAAAATCTGAGTGGTCTATATAGAAGATCAAACCAGTTACAGTATTCCCTTAAATCAAAGCCTAATCCGGAGTAAGGCCCCAACTCTATTCAATTCTATGAAGGCTGAGAGACGTGAGGAAGCTGCAGAAGACAAGCTGGAAGTTAGCAGAAGTTGCTTCATGAAGTTTGAGGAAAGAAGCTGTCTCCATAACATAAAAGTGCATAGGGAAGCAGAAAGTACTGATGGAGAAGCTGCCACAAGTTATCTAGAAGATCTAGCTTTGATTACTGATGAAGGTGTTTACAATAAACAACAGATTTTCTGTGCAGATGAAACAGCCTCTGTTGGAAGAAGATGCCATCTAGGACTTTCATAGCTAGAAAGAAGTCAATGCCTGGCTTCAACGCTTCAAAGGACAGGCTGACTCTTTTGTTAGGAGCTAATGCAGCTGGTGACTTTAACTAGAAGCCAATGCTCATTGATCATTCTGAAAATCCTAGGACCCTGAAGAATTCTGTTAAATCTACTCTGCCTATTCTCTATCAATGGAAGACAAAGCCTGGACAACAGCACATCAGTTTATACCGTGGTCTACTGAATATTTTAAGCACACTTTTGAGACCCGCTGCTTAGAAAAAAAGACTCTTTTCAAAACGTTACTGCTCATTAACAATGCACCTGGTCACCCAAGAGCTCTGAGTTGAATGTTATTTTATCCCTGCTAACACAACATCCATTCTGCAGTCCATGGGATCAGGGAATAATTTTGACTTTCAAGTCCCCTTATTTAAGAAATACATTTTCTAAGGTTATAGCTGCCACAGAAGTGTTTCCTCTGAAGGATCTGGAGAAAGTAAATTAAAAACCTTCTAGAAAGGAGTCACCATCTTAGATACAAATCTTCTGGAAAAGATTTACCATGTTAGATGCCTTTCAGAACATTTTGATTCATGGAAGGAGGTCAAAATTTCCACATTAACGGGAGCTTGAGAGAAGCTGATTCCAGCCATCATGGTTCGCTTTGAGGGGTTCAAGACTTCAGTGGCAGAAGTAACAACAGATGTAGTGGAAATAGCAAGATAACTAGAATTAGAGCTTGAAGAGGTGATTGGATTGCGACAATCTCATGATAAAACTTGAACAAATAAGAAGTTACTTCTTATGGATGAGCAAAGAAAGTGGTTTCTTAAAATAGCAGCTACTCCTGGTATAGATGCTCTGAACATTGTTGAAATGACAACAATGGGTTTAGAATATTATATAAACTTAGTTGATAAAGTGGAATGAACATTTCAGAGAATTGACTCCAATTTTGAAAGACATTTTCTACTGTGTGTAGAACGCTATCAAACAGCATCACATGTATGGAGACATCTTTCATGAAAGAAAGAATCAATCTATGCAGCAAACTTCATTTTTTTCTAAGAAATTCCACAACCATCCCAATCTTCAGCAACCACCAATCTGATCAGTCAGTAGCCATTAGCATAAAGGCAAGACCCTCCACCAGCAAAAAGTATTATGGCTTGCTAAAGGCTTAGTTGATCGTTTGCATTTTTTAGCAGGAAAGTACTTTTTAATTAAGATACATACTTTAGGCCGGGCGCAGTGGTTCACACCTGTAATCCCAGCATTTTGGGAGGCCAAAGTGGGTGGATCACTTGAGGTCAGGAGTTCGAAACCAGCTTGACCAATATGATAAAACCCTGTCTTTACTAAAAATACAAAAATTAGTGGGTGTGGTGGCATGCGCTTGTAATTCCAGCTACTCGGGAGGCTGAGACAGAAGAATCGCTTGAACCTGGGAGGCAGAGATTGCAGTGAGCCCAGATCGTGCCATTGCACTCCAGCCTAGGCAACAAGAGTGAAACTCTGTCTCAAAAAAAAAAAGATACATACTTTGTTTTTAGACACGATGTTATTGCACACTGAATAGACTACAGTATAGTGTGAACATAACTTTTATATGCACTCGGAAACCAAACATTTTGCATGACTTACTTTATTGCAATATTTGATTTATTGCAGTGGTCTGGAACCAAACCCACAATATCTTTGAGATATGCCTGTACATGGCCAATAAGTTATTTCCCTGTGTTGGGAGCAATGATTAAGAGTTTGGTTATATGGTCTAACTATTTGCTGATCTCTATAAAAGGACTAGTGGTTTACAGAGATATAATTTCTGTTGAGTGAGAAATAACAGAAAACCTGGTATGTTATTTTTATTTATTTGTCTATTTGCCTATTTTGAGTTCAACTCAAGAATTTTGTGCCCATTGGAAGGAGAACAGCTCATTAATATCTGGTCTGGTGAGTTTTCGTGTTCCTGTGTTTACTCTTGACCCATGGTTGAAATGGTAGAATTGAAGCTGTAAATTCTCCATATATCTGTCTGTGTGTCTGTAATTTATAAACGTCTTTATACCTCTCTATGTGAGTATAAGATATTGTCTTGCCTCTGTAAGGTATTACTAATTAAAATCTAGTTTATTTTTGTCAAAGGATCTCTGCTCTGATTGGCTTATAGAGATAAATAAGCACTTACATAAATTTAATTTCTAAAATTACCTGAAAATAAGTAAATCAAGACATTCCAAATGTAATATACTTTAAAGAAAAATAGACGGCCGGGCGCGGTGGCTCACTTCTGTAATCCCAACACTTCGGGAGGTAGGCAGATCATGAGGTCGGGAGACAGAGACCATCCTGGCTAAGACGGTGAAACCCTGTCTCTACTAAAAATTTAAAAAATTAGCCAGGTGTGGTGGCTTGCGCCTGTAGCCCAGCTACTCAGGAGGCTGAGGCAGGAGAATTGCTTGAACTTGGGAGGCAGAGGTTGCAGTGAGCCAAGATCATTTCACTGCACTCCAGCCTGGGCGGGAGAGCGAGACTCCGTCTCAAAAAAGAAGAGAGAGAGAGAGAGAGAGAGAGAGAGAGAGAGAGAGAGAGGGAGAGAGAAAGAGAGAGAAAAAGAAAGAGAAAGAAAGAGAGAGAGAGAGAGAGAAAGACATATAGAAACTAACTCAGAAATATTTAAAGAATTCAAGCTAAGAAAGAAGGAAAGAAAAGAAAATATATAGAAACAAACTCAGAAATATTTAAAGAATTCAAGCTTACATCATTAAGGTCAATCTGTAGTGAAAGGTGATTTCTTTTTTTGAAGTAGTGTAATGTTAATAAGAAATGGGTAGGGAGAAGCATTGATTTTAGAATACCATTCCACCATAATTGCATATCTAGTCAGGGATTGAGACAATGAAGAAGGGTGGGCATAAAAACCTCAGAGACCAAGGTCTCTGCTAAAGAGAAGGCAAGTATTTTGGACAATCACACAGAGATTTATCTACTATGGATGGGATTCAGGAACTTGAATTGGCTGGGGTGTGGGTAGCCAATATGGCAAAAGTATGAGTTAAACCTCACTCAGAAGGACTGAGGTTTGAAAGAAAATGGAAGTACTTCAGAACTCACATTTCTATGAAATGGAGAGAGCTTGGACACTCTCTGGAAGTTGTTCTCCCTGGCAAAAACTAAAGTAGGTAAGACTGTCCTCTCTTCTACTGGTATTGCCAGAGCTGATTACAGAAAAGAGAGGAGGATTGAGAGGTACAGCGGAATGAAGTCAGTGTGTCTCCCGTCCTGAGAAGTAAATCACTAGTGTAGGTACTTTCAGAGTGTGACCGAGATACAGGGAATCTCATTAAGGACTGTACGACTAGAAATAGAGAAGGCTAGAGCTACTGAAATGTGACAGAGGATGAAACTCAGCATATGAATTTTTCAGCAAATAGCAGAGACCCTTAGAATTATCTGAAAAGTGATTGTTTTTCAGATCCTTGAGCAAGAGAGTGACCATTTCAGCTATCTGGTCTAGAATATCCAGATTGACTCAGGAGACAAGGCAGAGCCAGGTTTATGATGGAGGAAAAATCCAGAACAGATTAGAAAAGAAACATTTTATTTTGACATGCCTATATAAGGCCTTCATTAGTTTCTACAGGGCAGGAGTCACAAGTTAATATTAATAGCACAACAAGAGGCTGGGTGCAGTGCTTCACACCTATAATCCCAGCACTTTGGGAGGTTGGGAGTTCAAGATGAGCCTGAGCAACATAGCAGGACCCTGTCTTTAAAAAAATAAAAAGTAAATAAAAATTAGCTGAGCATGGTGATGCACACCTGTGGTCCCAGCTACTCAGGAGTCTAAAGCAAGAAGATCACTTGAGCCTGGGAGGTCAAGGCTGCAGTGAGCTATGATCATGCCACTTCACTCCAGCCTGGGTGACGAAGTAAGACCCCACCCCTGCTCCCTCTCCCCACAGAAAACCATAACAAGAGCCTAGCACTTAGCAATTTGTTAAATTCCAATTTAAAAAATCTTTCCAGATACTGTTAAAGTTCTATCTCTATACCAGATGGACGCCAATGACATTTGCAAATTCAAAATTCATTCACTCAGTCATTTATTTATTTATCCCCACACCTAGTTTAAGACATAAAATATTACAAATACAGTTGAAGCCTTGGCATCCATCTGCAAACCCTTTTCCCTCCATCTCCCAAGATGAAACTACCATCCTAAGTTTAGTGCTTTTCATTCTCATGTGTGCCATTATATATTTTTATGTGTGTAAGTATTATAGACAATATATAAAAATTTTATATGACATATTTTGGAACTATATGTAGATGGTATCATACTCTGTATCTTTCTCCAACTTGCTTTTCAGTCTCAACATTATGTTTTAAGATTTAACCATGTTTTTACCTGCAATTCTGGTTAATTCATTTTTCACTACTATATTCCAAATACAAATCACAATTTATTAATCCTTTATTCTGCTGATATACATTTAGTATTTCTCCTTCTCTCCTCCTTCTCGTGCTCTCTATGCTAAGACCTTGATGAATTCCTCAGTTCTACTAATTCATTAATTTTTTCCTTAACTGAGACCAGTCTACACTGTATTTTGTCTATTCAGTATTTATTTCAATTGCTATGTTTTTTTTATTTCCAGGATTTCGTTGTTGATTTTTTCTGCATCCTCCTTTTTTGTTTTATTTCTGCTTGCTTTTATAATTCCTTATTCTTGGCGAGTGTCTCACGCCTGTAATCCCGGCATTTTGGGAGGCCGAGGTGGGCAGATCACGAGTTCAAGAGTTCGAGACCAGCCTGGCCAACATGCTGAAACTCCGTCTCTACTAAAGATACAAAAAATTAGTCGGGCATGGTGGTGTGGCACACCTGTGATCCCAGCCACTTGGGAGGCTGAGGCAGGAGAATCGCTTGAACCCGAGAGGCAGAGGTTGCAGTGAGCCGAGGTTGCACCATTGCACTTCAGCCTAGGTGAGAGGTCAAGACTCCGTCTCAACAACAACAAAATTCCTTATTATTTTTTTCTTTTAAGTCTCTCAAACGATACTAACCATGCTTGTTTTTTGTTTTTGTTTTTTTGTTTGTTTGTTTGTTTTTGTTTTTTTGAGACAGAGTCTTGCTNCTTGAAGTCTAGGGTAAAGTGCTTAGATTTTATTCTAATGTGATGAGAAGCCCATTGGAAGGTTTTAAGCAGAGAAAGGCACAGTCTGATGTATTTAAAACGTTGCAGTGTGCGGATAGTGGATTTGAGTGCAGGAGAATGAAGGCAGGGAGATCAGCTAAGGCCATGGCAGTAATGCAGGAGAGCGTGCTTGGTGGAAGTACATTGCTCAGGAGGGAACATCAGTCCACTGTGGCTGGAGCGTGGCTGGGAGTGCACGAGTGGAAAGAAATGCTATTTATGATGAAAAATATAGAATAATTTCTTTTTGCACTTTGATTCTTTCCTCAGTAGAACCGAAACATTCGTATTAAATGGAGTTAGTAGGAGGAAGAATTTAATGCATCATATTATGTGATGTAAGGTCAATTATGTTCTACAGTTGATGTACTGAAAACGAAGCAACCCTCATCAGAATTCTTCTCATAAGTTAAGTGGCAGTCACTAAATAGCAAAACTGCCTCATTGGCTACAGTTACTTTTTTGATGATTCTCTAGGCAGGGACCACTCTCAGTTCAGATCACTTCTGCGGCACCTGCTGTGTGGTCAAGGATGATTCAGGTGGTAGCTTTCTGTCCTTCAGCTCAGTAGTTGTTCATCCCATTAGACCCAAGATCTTTTGGTAATAAGTATTTTGTAGTATCCCTTTTATGATACTAAAAATATTTGTAGTTAATATAATCAACTTATACAAGTCACTGTAAAAAATTAACATAATCTGATTGTAATATAAAGTAGAAATGAAAGTGGTGTATGATAAAATGTATATGTTAATATGTAAGTGTCAAGCATAATGAAGCATTTAGATGGGACATGATTTTCAAAATATCAAACAGGTCTGGTTAAAGATCCAAACAAAACAAAATACAATTGTTCCTTGATTTACACATAGTTACATAATTATTTTCAGTTGCATAGTTAGTTAAGTTCTAGGCTCAGACAATTATAAAATAGTTTTTAGCCTGCAAGAATGTTTGCAGGATATTAGAAAGTCGTTGGGGATGGGGGAGATTGTGTGATGTGCATGAGTGTCTTGAGCACTGCAGGACTCCCTCACACCTCTGGCTCCTGCCCCTGAAATATTTCCACAAATGTCCAAAATGTCCCTGGGGTTGGTACCCCTGTTGAGAACCACAGCTGTAGCTGTCATCTGGGCCCTTGGCATCCATGCATCACAGAACACATTGAACCCCAGTCTAAACTGAAAACTTGTGTGAACAATGCTATGTCCACATTGTTCCTATTCTATCCGCAGTACCTGGTTTAAGGGTTATTATTAGTAAATATTTGTTGAAGGAAAAATTGGATGGATAGATGGAAAGATAGATTTTCCTATTTGTTCTGTTTTGTAGAACACCTTAGTGTTTTTTTCTCTGTTATGACTTTGGAAGGCTTTAAAAAATTATCCACAAGATAAAAAGTAATAGAAATTAGTCTCCTCTTGAATAACAGGTGCTAGGATCAATATGTCTATTTTTACCTAAGTGCCATCTCTGCCATCATCTGCCTGAACTTTTATTTTGTTAAACCTAGAGGTGTAAATACAGATATTTATACTTCTTCTCCTTTCTTCCTAGTGTGGGATGAGTTGGCCTACTATGAAGAAAACACACGGGATTTTCTTTTCCCAGAGCCCAAACTAACACCTTCGCACCCTAGGAGGTGTAGGGAGGTGCTCATGAAGACGGCTCTAGGTTTTCCAGTAAGTGATTCATGTCCATCTGGGCTTCCATTAGGAGAGAAATTCTTGGGACCTGAATGTTTTATTCCTGACAGGGTTTGATCTTTATTTTGGTTAGTACCCCTGCTGTTCTGTTTAGTGGCTCCGTTTAGATGCCCAACTCAAGGTACCAAATTATACTGATTTTCAGTATTGATCTGAGAGGTGGAAGTTTTATCTAATCAGGCTAAAATCTTTTCCATATTTACATTGTCACATAGTTATAAAAGCCTCCTTTTGTTGCAGATTAACAGAAAGATTTGTTTGTTTAGTCATAGCTATTATGACTAAATAGAGTAGCAATAGCAGTTATGTTATTTTTCATTTATTTTGCACTATCAATTTTTTTTCCCAACAATTCTCAAGTTAGCCAAGGCAGATATGGTCTCCATTTAACAGAGAGGAAACTGACAGAGGCTCACAAATTGATATTACTGAAGGATCTTGAAGGATATAGCAGATATTCCACTGATAATTTAATTCTTTGGGGGGCATTGTCTGAACCCAAATTCAAGGTACGCATTTTGATGTTGTCTTTGACAATTTCTATTCCCACGGCAACCCTGACGATTTTCTTGACTGTTACATCACTTGAATGATCTCCATTTAAAAGGCTACGCCTTTAAGAATTATAAAAAGTATTTTGATACTCAGCTTTTCTCGTATTGCCCCATGAATTACAATTACTATAATTTGTTATCGTTTCCTACTTTGTTGAGAGTACTGTGCAGAATATATTTAATATAACAGTCAGGACCTCTGTTTCTATGAAGCTTATCATGACAGAGCTTCTAATACTTCAAACAGCAAACATTCATTAAAGGTTGCCCTAATCAGAATTCCTAATGACTGTAACCCCAAGCCCTTCATTATCTTTGAGAGTTTGATGAATCTCACTGAAACTGTCTTTGTTTCTCCAAGATCTTCATGTATCATTTAAATCCATGGTACATGTGAGAAGCTTGCCTTTAATTATTTTATTTTGAGTTATTGGGATATTGCTCTTCAGAAGCTAAAAGGGATCAAAAACTGATGAGAATCAGGTAGGGGATACTCTATTATTTTAACTTTGGTTTGCCTAGTTCTCTGCTAAATAAAAGGCATCTACAAACACTGAGCTGGTATCCAGCCAAGTATCAAGATAAAAAGAAGCAGACGTTCTTATATTTTCTTGAGTGTTATCTCTGTTCAACTTTATGGTCATAAATAGGAAAAATAACCTATAGGAGGTTGTATTTATAGTTATTTATACATGCAGTTAGTCATTAGAGAAAGGGTTTTTTAAATATATGGAAACACCTGCATGCATTAGAGGTAGAGTATTCTTACAATTAAGTTAATCAAATTATATTTTAAACAATTTGTGAATAGATAGAGGGACTCAATTTCTTTCAACCATTCTATAAAGCAAAATAAAACCAATTGCCATAGTAGTGGTTTTTGGAGTGTGGGATCTGATCTTATTTGTTACTCAAAAAATTTTATTTTTGACTGGTCTCAGAAGTAGAAGCTCGCAGAGAGGGCTGCCTGCATCTGTTGTCAACATATTCCTGGCATTTTTCTTTGGTCTCCTTCATTCTTTTGGCCAAAAGTTTAGCATATTCTGCAGCCTCTCTCCTATTTCCCTTAGTAGTCTCTTTCGTCAGAGTAGTATGCCAGAGTTTGTGTTACAGGACATGTGGAGTAATAAGACACTGAATCTTGGGTGCTTTGGTTCTAGGTTTCTTACCTTCTTTGTTTAAGGGCTTTATTACAATATATTGGCAGATATCGTCTTTTTTAGAGTGACTGAAAAGTGCAGATTCTGCTAGGTCTTTTGGGCCCCAGGCGATGAGACACCATAGTGTCGGTCAGTCCAGGAATATCCTTCTCTCCTTTTTTGATGATAACCAAGTTGAGAATGGTCAGATTGGTGACCACATTGTGACCCTGAACAGATTTGCACTTTCTTTCTCCGATTCTCCTTGGTCTATAACAGGAATGTCCCTTCTCAGCAGCAGGTGGACATAGCCATGGGTCAAGACACCCTGCTTTATGGGAAAAACTTGTTTGTCATTCCCACCGCTGATCTGGACCACATAACCCTCCCAATCTTCACCCAGAGCATCTCAGTAGTAACTTCTGTGGCCATATGCTTCTCATAAAAAGTATGAAGTTTGCTTTCATCACCCACTTCAATGAATTTCTGGCAACCAGTGGCTGGAAAGGAAATATTCAGCTTCATCTTTTTTTTTCTTTGTTTGTTTTTGTTTTGATGTCTAACCAAGTAACTGTTACGTATTTATTTGTATACAATAAAAGCGTCATGAAAATTCTCTGTCGGAGATCACATCCATGTTGCTTTCACACATAAATAAGTATTATTCTGAATAGGAGAATGTTAGTTACATCCTGATTAATGCAATACATACTTCCTTTGTCAGGTATTTCCTTTGCTTTAATAGACAATTTCAGAAAGACATGTTAAGGGGAGAAAATCACACAATACTAAGGATCTGAGGGTCATAAACATCACATATGTTGAGTTTGCTTTTAGTTTTGTTTCCAGTAGCTCTTAACCAATGTCCCTGGCTGTAATCTACGTGCTAGACACATTGCAAATCTTCAAAAGTGTATAAGATGAAAGAGCAACACACTTAATTGTTATTATTATTTTTTGCGATGGAGTCTTGCTTTGTTGCCCAGGCTGGCATGCAGTGGCATGATCTTGGCTCACTGCAACCTTCGCCTCCTGGGTTCAAGCGATTCTCCTGCCTCAGCCTCCTGAGTAGCTGGGACTACAGCATTTACCACCAAACCCAGCTAATTTTGTATTTTAGTAGAGACAGGGTTTCTCCATGTTGTTCAGGCTGGTCTTGAACTCCCGACCTCATGATCCGCCCACCTTGGCCTCCCGAAGTTCTGGGATTACAAGCGTGAGCCACCGCACCTGGCCCAAGCATGCAGTTTTAAAACATAAACTTACTAGTCAAACAAGTTTTATCTCCTAGATGGTTAAGGTCATAATACTATAAATTCAACCTAGGAGCTGTATACATGATGAAAATAAATTGGTTAATGCATGTCATTAATGAAAGAAAACAGAGGGAAAATCATACTTAACTTTTCATTTATTTGCTTCTGTGATATTTTTGATACTTGCCTGACTTGTTAAAAAGTAATCATGGCAATCATCTGAAGTTTGCCATGAGCAATTCAAACATGATTGGTAAGAATGAGTAAATTAGGCTAATGTAATAATTACAGAATTCTTTTTCATAACTTGCAATCTTAGCTATATTATATGAGATAGATATTCATGAAATGTCTGAGTCATTTCTGAGTAAGTTAAAATACTGAAACATTAATTGTTGAACTTAATTTAAAAATATAGGCTGGACGTGGTGGCTCACGCCTGTAATCCCAGCACTTTGGGAGGTCGAGGCAGGCGGATCACGAGGTCAGGAGATCAAGACCATCCTGGCTAACATGGTGAAACCCTGTCTCTACCAAAAACAACAAAAAATTAGCCGGGTGTGGTGGCGGGCGCCTGTAGTCCCAGCTACTCGGGAGGCTAAGGTAGGAGAATGGTGTGAACCTGGGAGGCGGAGCTTGCAGTGAGCCGAGGTCGCGCCACTGCACTCCAGCCTGGGTGACAAAGCAAGACTCCGTCTCAAAAAAAAAAAAAAGAATTTAAAAATATATACTGGCATCTTGTTTTTGTACAGTATAAAGAAGCTAAACATATTTGGATCTGTTAATTAACATGGAAAATGGCGGAAACATATTTCTAGAAATTATGAAAATGGTGAATGCTGATATAAGACAGTGTACAACTGTTAAATGAAAATTATAGAAGGCCATGGGAGGTTGATGACTTCATGCTTTAGCTTTTCCCAAGACATCAGAAAAGACTCCCCATCATAATGAGACTCTTCCCTCTCTTAATTTTTCTTTGCTTATACCTACCTCTTTCACTTGGCAGGATAATGTTGTAATTAGAATTTCACAATCAGTAGCTTCTGCAGACAACTAGAAGTGCTGGATCTGTCATGTCAAACCTGAATCTTTACATGGCTTTAAAGATCCATTAGTTCACCCATTGGCTAACTTTAGCAACATCCCTAATGCCACTGTTTTTTTCAAATTGTACTCATGGTCTCTCTTATAGAGTTAAACTTCTGGATCCACTTGTTCTCATTCCCTGTTTTAATTTAACCCTGTCATAGGATGCTAGATTATCTGCTAAATGAATAGGATGAGTCTGTGCAGTTGCTGACATTTCTTGTTGCACATGGATAAATACATCAGATATTGTTGAGCCTTATTTGCAAAAATTAACAAACAGGCTACTTGGTTAAAATGAGTAGACTCCTCATCTGGCTCGCTCTGTGATCTAATCGATTTTAGTTGGTTTGGTTCATGGGGACCCTGGCTCAAGCCCATACTCCAAACTTTCGGATTACTCTTCTGATAATCATAATAGAAGTCTCTCTGGTATGCTGTATTCTATCAAAAGCTTTAAATGTTTGCATGCAGTCATCCATCAAATGTCAAATAATCTCTCTTTGGCTGGAACACAGAAATGTATGATCTTGAGGACATTGTAACCTATGAATGGTGTATTGAGACTGGAAACCCAGAGTGCTGGTAACTGAGAGTAGCACTAACACCCTAAGTTTTGGTCACACTCCCACCTAGGAGAGAGCCTGACCAAAAAGGGAAGAATTGTTGAACAAGATTATGAAAGGTCGTTGTTTGAACTGAGCTCCTGCAATGGGCCCAAAACAAACCAAACCAAAATGGAGTCACTCACCCTCAATGCCACCTAACCAAACTGAAACTTTAAGGAAGTACATAGGTTCCAAATAATACCAGTTTCTTTTCTGAAAACAAGAGATTCTAGTCTGAGTCATCATAGTAAGGAAGTCTCTTCTACTTTATCCTTTACAAAAAAAGTAACCTGATGTTTACCATTTAGGTTTTTTGTTGTTGTTGTTTGCTTGTTTTTTTTCCCCGAGACGGAGTTTCGCTCTTGTTGCCCAGGTTGTAGTACAAGGGCGCTTGTACTCCACTCAGCTCACTGCAACCTCCACCTCCCAGGTTCAAGCAATTCTCCTGCCTCAGCCTCCCGAATAGCTGGGATTACAAGTGTGCACTACCATGCCCAGCTAATTTTTGCATTTTTAGTGGACAAGTGGTTTCACCATGTTGGCCAGGCTGGTCTTGAACTCCTGACCTCAGGTGATCCACCTGTCCCAGCCTCCCAAAGTGCTGGGATTACAGGTGTGACCCACCATGCCTGGCCAAGTTTTTTTTTTTTCTATTGTTCTTGTTTTGTTTCCTTGTTCCCATCTTACAAAACCCATTTTTCTGGGTTTTTTTTTTTTTTTTGGTTTTTTTTTGTTTCTGTGTTCTCATCTTACAAAACCCATTTTTTTGGGTTTTTTTTTTTTTTTTTTTTTTTGAGATGGAGTCTCGCTCTGTCGCCCAGCC
>NW_016814760.1:778122-822080 GCF_001698545.2 Rhinopithecus bieti | reverse complement strand
TTTTGAGACGGAGTCTCGCTCTGTCGCCCGGGCTGGAGTGCAGTGGCCGGATCTCAGCTCACTGCAAGCTCCGCCTCCCGGGTTTATGCCATTCTCCTGCCTCAGCCTGCCGAGTAGCTGGAACTACATGCGCCAGCCACCTCGCCCGGCTAGTTTTTTGTATTTTTTAGTAGAGACGGGGTTTCACCGTGTTAGCCAGGATGGTCTCGATCTCCTGACCTCGTGATCCACGCGTCTCGGCCTCCCAAAGTGCTGGGATTACAGGCTTGAGCCACCGCGCCCGGCCTTTTTTTGTATTTTCAGTAGAGACAGGGTTTCACCATGTTAGCCAGGATGGTCTCAATCTCCTGACCTCATGATCCGCCTGCCTCGGCCTCCCAAAGTGCTGGGATTACAGGCATGAGCCACCGTGACCGACCCTCCACGCTTGTTTAAAGCTCATTTTCTGATTATTCTGTTATGTTCATTTTGCCTGGAGTAAATTTATCTTCCCTATTTTGATTTTGTTGGTGGCTGTTCTGAGTGTGAATTTCTTCATGTGTTTTGGAACTTTCATGTGCAAACATCCTGATTAGGAGATTTTTATATTTTCTCTCTGTTGACCCTGTTTGTCTTAATTGCCTCTATTCCCCCTCAAGGGACTCCTGGACCAGAATCAGGTTTTATATTGGTGGCTTGGGTCTGTCTAGCTATGCTATCAGAGATATTACATTTCCAGTCTGTGAGCTAGTGGATAGCTTGGCCCAGGTACTGGATGGGAAGCTGTATCCCTTTTCTCCTGCCTCCCTAGGCCATGGCTATAGAAGTAGTCACTGCAGCACTTTTCAGCCTTTCTTCATGAGTAAAGTGGCCCTTAGTTTCAACAGTGAGCCTGAATCCATCCCTTCTCTTTCTTGGGAAGACTTTTAGTTCCTGTTAACTTTTAGTAGCAAAATTCCTAGATAGGAGGCCCAGCATGTCTCAGCTTTGGTGTTTCTGGGCCTCGAAAAAAGTTAATATTGCTTTTGAGCATGATGGTGTTTTCCAGTTCTGTTTTGTTATGATTTCTCTTTTTATATTTTTATCTCTCACTGCTACGTGTTTGGAGCAGAGAAGGTCTTCAGTGCAAGAATTTAAATAGTATCTTCACTAGAAGTACAAATATACAGTATTATGTAATATCCAGAAATAATTTCTTTATAAGCTGAAAGTCTGTTCCTCAAGAATTATTGAGATGTAGTGTAGCACAGTAAAATGGGAAGACTTTTTTTTCTTTCTTTTTTGAGACAGAGTCTCAAAGCTGGAGTGCCAGTGGTGTGATCTCAGCTCACTGCAGCCTTAACCTCCTGATCTAAAGCATTCCTCCTGTTTCAGCCTCCCAAGTATCTGAGCACCACTATGCTTGGCTGATTTTTTATTTTTTTGTAGAGACAGTGTCTTGCTATCTTGTCCAGGCTGGTCTTGAACTCCTGGGCTCATGCCTCCCACCTCAGCCTCCCAAAGTGAGCCACCGCACCTGGCTGGAAGACTCTTGAGTCAAATAGACCTCGGTTTTAACACAGACTCTGACGCTTCTCAGTTGTGGCATTGGGCAAACATATTACCTCTTTGGTCACAGTTACCTGTAAAATGGGGATAATAGTACTTATAAAATATTATGAAGATGGCTGGGCGCAGTGGCTCATGCCTGTAATCCCCGCACTTTGGGAGGCTGAGGCGGGCAGATCACAAGGTCAAGAGATCGAGACATCCTGGCCAACATGGTGAAACCCTGTCTCTACCAAAAATACAAAAATTAGCCGGGCGTGGTGGCATGTGCCTGTAGTCCCGGCTACTTGGGAGGCTGGAGCAGGAGAATCTCTTGAACCCAGGGGGCGGAGGTTGCAGTGAGCCAAGATTGCGCCATTGCACTCCAGCCTGACAACAGAACGAGACTCTGTCTCAAATTAAATAAATAAATAAATAAATAAAAATGAAGATAAATAAAATGATAGATGTAAAGTACCTGTCAAAAGATGCAGAGGGGCAGAAATATTTGTTTTTTTTTTTAAATCACATTTATGTGCAACTTTTTTCATCACATGAACTTGATTAATAAAGTAGCATAGCCGGGGGCGGTGGCTCATGCCTGTAATCTCAGCACTTTGGGAAGGCAAGGCGGGTGGATGACCTGAGGTCATGAGTTCGAGACCAACCTGACCAAAATGGAGAAACCCCATCTCTACTAAAAACACAAAATTAGCTGGGCATGGTGGTACATGCCTGTAGTCCCAGCTACTCAGGAGGCTGAGGCAGGAGAAGGGCGTGAACCCAGGAGGCAGAGCTTGCAGTGAGCTGAGATTGGGCCACTGCTCTCTAGCCTGGGCGACAGAGTGACACAATGTCTCAAAAAAAAAAAAAAAAAAAGAAAAGAAAAGAAAGTAGCATATAATGAGTAGATACTATACATATAACAGAACTTTCTGCTGTTCTGTTCCTTTGGAAAATAGTACAGAGAAAATTAAAACAGAAGACAAAATTATACAAAATGAGATGTAATATCATATAGATTCAATACTTAAGAGAAGTATCTATGTGATACTTTCAGATTTTTCTGAAAAGTTATCTATTTTGGTTATTGTACATTAGCATACTCCTTTGGAAGACTGATGTTAATCTTTCTGTCCATCAGGAAAATGAGTATCCTTTGTTAAATAAAAATTTCCCTAGTTAGCAGTTACATAATCATATATACATGCTGATAACATGTATATATAATTATAGGGTATAAAAATTACTTTGCTCTTTTCTTCTTAGTCTGTTTTGTGTTGCTATAACAGAATACCTATGGATAGTTTATAAAGAAAAGAGGTTTATTTGGCTCACAGTTCTGCGGGCTTGGTTCAAAAAGCATGGTACCACCATCTGCTCAGCTTTTGGTGAGGGCTTTTATGTTGGCTCAAGGCATGGCAGAGAAGGTCAAAGGGGAAGGGAACATGTGTAAAATCCCAGGGGCGTACTGGCTTTACAGCAATTCACTCCCGTGGGACCTTCCCACAAAAATTAATGCAGTCTTGTAAGACTGAGAACTCACTAACTATTGCAAGAACTGCACCAAGCCATTCATGAAGGATCTGCCCCCATAACCCAAACACCTCCCACTGGGACCCACCTTCTAACACCACCATATTGGGAATTGAATTTCTTTTGTCTTTTTTTTTTTAATTATTTATTTTTTGAGACAGGTTTCACTCCTGTTGCCCAGGCTGCAGTGCAATGGCATGATCTTGGCTCACTGCAACCTCCACTTCTGGGACTCAAGTGGTTTTCTTGCCTTAGCCACCCGAGTAGCTGGGACTACAGGCACACACCACCATGCCATGCTAATTGTATTTTTTGTAGAGAATGGGTTTCACCATGTTGCCCAGGCTGGTCTCAAACTCCTGAGCTCAAGCCATCTGTCTGCCTTGGTAGGATTTGTGAGCCACTGTGCCCAGTCATGGGAATCAAATTTCAGCATCAGTTTTGGAGGGGACCACAGTACCTCTTATAAAACAGAATTTGGCAAAATATAGATTGCAAGGAAAAGCTAAAAAATAAGGATGAAAAGCCCATTCAGAATGTCTCTCAACTCCCACACATGTACTTCGCTCTCAGCCTCCAAATTCTGGAAAATGTTCTGTATAACCTACCAACTCTTTCAATAAAATATCCCAGGTTGTCATGGTGACATAGTTTTTCCCCTACAGAACCTTATAGTCTGTTATGGTAGTTTCCTAATTTTTTATGGTTGTGGAATTCTTTCTTTCTTTTTGGTACTGTTTCTCATTTTTCCAGCTGAATATTATATCTAGGCTTGCTGAAGTGGTAGCAAATTATAGATTTAATTTGAAGCAGGGCAGATTTAGCCAATGGTCTTACAGTCATCAGTAAGTCAGTCTGTAACGCTGATAGAGTACTCCATGGGTATGTGTTCTGCAGTGGTCCTTGATGAAAACATCATAACACTTAGCCCTTGCTAGAATGTCTAATTTCTTTCTCTAACATGTGTAGGCTAAGAACTTTTGATGTCCAGGCTTTTAAAATGAAGAACGATAGAAATTTGGTAGTCAGGATATAAAATTTAAGTTAACCCTTCCCTTTCCTCCATCCCTAAACCCTTCTTTTTTTGTCACCTAGGCTGAAGTGCAGTGGTACGGTCTTGGCTTACTGCAACCTCCGCCTCCCTGGTTCCAGCGATTCTCTTGCCTCAGCCTCCCGAATAGCTGGGACTACAGGAATGTGCCACCACGTCCAGCTAATTTTTGTATTTTTAATAGAGATGGGGTTTCACCATGTTGGCCAGGCTGATCTTGAACTTCTGACCTTGTGATCTGCCCGCCTCGGCCTCCCAAAGTGCTGGGATTACAGGCATGAGCCACCGTGCCTGGCCAACCCTTTCTTCTTCTCAGCCCCAGAGTGGTGCTTTGCAGATTTGTGACAACTTATACTACAGAGACTTGTGGATGTTATGTAATTGAACTCGTCTCTAGCAGATGACCTTAGTGCCTGGCCTGGTTTGTTTTAGGGTTAAAATGGTTTTTCTGGGAAGGTATTAAGGAGCAGGAGCCAGTCTAAGGGGCTCCTTAGACCCAGGAAAGAATGAAGAGGCTGAGCAATGGAAAGTCAGAGGAGAAATGAGAAAGCTGCATGTAAGAAACAGCAAAAGTGCTTTCTGTGATTGTCTGATACCCATTTGAGGAGAGAAACCATGTCTATTGTTTGTTAAATAATGAATGAATAAATGGCTATTTGGTGGTCACGTATTCTGCCTCTGCCCATGCCAAAGCTAGATATTGATCTGGAAGTAGTGTATGTTCTTGAGGACAATTAACATCAAGGAGTAAGGTATGTATCCTTTTGTTCCTTTTAATGAATGTTTCGTTTATTGATATCTAAACCTTGGGTGTCTGGAATACTGGAGGTTAAAAAAATGATTTAAGGGATTCTTTGAGTTATTATAATATTTTGAAAAAAATCTAATAGAAATGGAAGAAAAATTCACAGCCATAAAGCAAAAGTTCACCAAAACCTCAAGTGTCTTCGTTTTGATTGATAACATATAAGCTTAATATGGTAAGATTTGTTATTCTGGTCAGAAGCTCAGATCTATCAATGACTTCAATTGGCAAAAACAAAAAAAAAGATATTATTGTAATATATTTAATTTAGTTATACATTAATTGCCTTTTATTTGTGATTCATTAATCTGGACAGCCTTCATTCTACAAAATACAATTAGAACTTCCGGCCGGGTGCGGTGGCTCACGCCTGTAATCCCAGCACTTTGGGAGGTCGAGGCGGCGGATGACGAGGTCAAGAGAAGGAGACCATACTGACCAACCAACATGGAGAAACCCCATCTCTCCAAAATTACAAAAATTAGCTGGGCGTAGTGGCGCACGCCTGGAGTCCCAGCTACTCAGGAGGCTGAGGCAGGAGAACCGCTTGAACGCGGGAGGCGTAGGTTGCAGTGAGCTGAGATAGCGCCATTGTATTCCAGCCCGGGTGACAGAGCTAGACTCCGTCTCAAAAAAAAAAAAAAAAAAAAAAAAAAAAGAGCTTCCATTGGCCAATAACAGAAAAATGGGGGCGGGGCGCGGTGGCTCAAGCCTGTAATCCCAGCACTTTGGGAGGCCGAGACGGGCGGATCACGAGGTCAGGAGATCGAGACCATCCTGGCTAACACGGTGAAACCCCGTCTCTACTAAAAAATACAAAACTAGCTGGGCGAGGTAGCAGGCGCCTGTAGTCCAGCTACTCGGAGGCTGAGGCAGGGAATGGCCGTAAAACCCGTGAGCGCGAGCTTGCAGTGAGCTTGCAGATCTGGCCACTGCACTCCAGGGCTGGGCCGCAGAGCGAGACTCCATCTCAAAAAAAAAAAAAAAAAAAAAACCAGAAAAAATGGGTTTTGTAAGATGGGAACAAGGAAACAAAACAAGAAAACAATAGAAAAAAAAACTTGGCCAAGGCATGGTGGGCACACCTGTAATCCCAGCACTTTGGCGAGGCTGCGGACAGGTGGATACCTGAGTTCAGGAGTTCAAGACCAGGGCCGGCGCAACTTGGTGAAACACTTGTCCACAAAAATGCAAAAAATTAGCTGGGCATGGTAGTGCCACACTTGTAATCCCAGCTATTCGGGGAGGCTGAGCAGGAGATGCTTGAACCTGGCGAGGTGGAGGTTGCAGTGAGCTGGAGTGGAGTACAAGCGCCTTGTACTTACAACCTGCGGCAACAAGAGCGAAACTCCGTCTCGGGGAAAAAAACAAGCAAAGACAACAACAGACAAAAAACCTAAATGGTAAACAATCAGGTTACTTTTTTTTGTTAAAGGATAAGTCGAAGAGACTTCCTTACTATGATGACTCAGGGACTAGAATCTCTGGTTTTCAAGAAAAGAAACTGGTATTATTTGGAACCTATGTTACTTCCTTAAAGTTTCAGGTTTGGGTTAGGTGGCATTGAGGGTGAGTGACTCCTTTTGCGTTTTGGTCTTGTTTGGGCCCATTGCAGAGCCAGTTCAAACAACGACCTTCATAACTTGTTCAACAATTCTTTCCTTTTTTGGTCAGGGCTCTTCCATAGGTGGTGGTGTGACCAAACTTTAGGGTGTTGTGCTACTCTCAAGTTACCAGCACTCTGGGTTTCCAGTCTCAATACCACCATTCATAGGTTACAATGTCCTCAAGATCATACATTTTCTGTGTTCCAGCCAAAGAGAGATTATTTGGACATTTGATGGATGACTGCATGCAAACATTTAAAGCTTTTTGAATGGAAATACAGGCATTACCAGAGAGACTTACTATTATGATTATCAGAAGAGTAATCCGAAGTTTGGGAGTATCGCGGCTGAGCCAGGCCCGTCCCCATAACCAAACCAACTAAATTCGATTAGATCACAGGAGCGAGGCCAGATGAGGGTCTACTCATTTTACAGTAGCCTGGGGTTTGGTTATTTTTGCAAATAAGGCTCAACATATCTGATGTATTTATCCATGTGCAACAAGAAATGTCAGCAACTGCCACAGAACTCATTCCTATTCATTTAGCAGATAATCTAGCATTCCTATGACAGGGTTAAATTAAAAACAGGGAAATGAACAAAGTGTGGAACCAGACAGTTTAAACTCTATAAGAGCAGACCATGAGTTAACAATTTGAAAAAAACAGTGGCATTTAGGGATGTTGTAAAGTTAGCCCAATGGGTGAACTAATTTGAATCTTTAAAGCCATGTAAAGATTCCAGGTTTGACATGGACCAGATCTCAGCCTTCTAGTTGTTGCAGGAACCTACTGATTGTGAAATTCTTAATTCACATTGATCCTGCAGTGAAAGAGGTAGTTATAAGCAAAGAAAATTAAGAGAGCGGAAGAGTCTCATTATGGATGGGGGTCTTTTCTGATGCTCTTGGGTAAAGGCTAAAGCATTGAAGCTCATCAACCTCATGGCCCTTCTATAATTTTCATTTAACAGTCGTTACACTGTCTTATATCAGCATTCACCATTTTCATATATTTCTAGAAATATGTTTCCGCCATTTCCATGTTAATTAAACAGATCCAAATATGTTAGCCCTCTTTATACTGCTTAACAAAAACAGATGCCAGTATATTATTTTTAAATTCTTTTTTTTTTTGAGACGGTTCTTGCTTTGCTCACCCAGGCTGGGAGTGCCAGCTGGCGCGACCTCGGCTCACTGCAAAGGCTCCGCCCTCCCAGGGTTCAACACCATTCTCTACCTTTAGGGCCTCCGACCAGTAGCTGCGGACTACAGCGGCGCCCGCCACCACACCCGCTAACTAATTTTTTGTTGTTTTTTCGGGTAGAGACAGGGTTTCACATGTTAGCCAGGATGGTTGATCTCCTGACCTCGTGATGCCGGGGCGCTGGCCCTCTGACCTCCCAAAGTGGCTTGGGATTACAGGCGTGCAGCCACCACGTCCAGCCTATATTTTTAAATTAAGTTCAACAATTAATGTTTCAGTATTTTAACTTACTCAGAAATGACTCAGGACATTTCATGATATCTATCCATATAATATAGCTAAGATTGCAAGTTATGAAAAAAGATTCTGTATTATTACATTAGCCTAATTTTACTCATTCTTACCAATCATTGTTTGAATTGGGCTCTATGGCAACTTCAGATGATTGCCATGATTACTTTTTAACAAGTCAGGCCAAGTATCAAAAATATCACAGAAGCCCAAATAAATGAAAAAGTTAAGTATGCATTTTCCCCTCTGTTTTTCTTTCATTAATGAATGCATTAACCAATTTATTTTCATTATGTATTACAGCCTCCTAGGGTTGGAATTTTAGTATTATGACCTCTAACCATCTAGGAGATAAAACTTGTTTGACTAGTATAGTTTATGTTTTTAAAACTTGCATGCTCGGGCCAGGTGCCGCGTGGCTCACGCTTGCTAATCCCAGAACTTCGGGTGCAGGCCAAGGTGGGGCGGATCATGGAGGTCGGGAGTTCAAGACCAGCCTGAACAACATGGAGAAACCCTGTCTCTACTAAAAATACAAAAATTAGCTGGGTTTGGTGGTAAATGCCTGTAGTCCCAGCTACTCAGGAGGCTGAGGCAGGAGAATCGCTTGAACCCAGGAGGCGAAGGTTGCAGTGAGCCAAGATCATGCCACTGCATGCCAGCCTGGGCAACAAAGCAAGACTCCATCGCAAAAAAAAAAAAAAAAAAAAAAAAGAGAGCTTAGAGCGAGCATGTAGGTCCAAATATCTCCAAAACTCACCTGAGTGACAAAGCATCCATTTCTGCTAAAACTGGATTTGATGTATTTTCCTCTAATTTGGTCTTGAGGTTGTCTCTGCAGAGTGGCTATGAATTCTAGCCCTGTCCTGGTGGAAAACCAAGAGATTTGCTCTTGGATATTTACAGTATGCCTTTCATGGGATACTTCTTTATCCTGGAAGGCAGCCTAACACCTAAATGACTGGTCTGCAATGTGTCCCGCTGAAAGGAAACTTGTTTATATTGCAGATGCCCATGTGGCTCCATGATTGACCTGTGTCCAGTTTATTCCTATCATGAGAGCCACTTTCTAGGACAGCCCTGACCAGGAGAAGAGTTAGGCTCAGCTGTGTCAGCCAGGCGAGACACAGAGGCAGGCGCCTGTAATCCCAGCTACTCAGAGGCAGGAGAATCGCTTGAACCCGGGAAGTGGAGGTTGCAGTGAGCCCAGATCTCGCCGCTGCACTCCAGCCTGGGCGACAGAGGAAGAAAAAAAAAAAAAATTGGCTGCGCGTTGTGGTGTGCGCCTGTAATCCCAGCTACTCAGGAGACTGAGGCAGGAGAATCACTTGAATCTGGGAGGTGGAGGTTGCAGTGAGCTGAGATGGCCCCACTGCACTCCAGCTTGGGCAACAGAGTGAGCCTCATTTTTTTTCAAAGGAAAAGAAAAAGCCACCTGTATTTTGTTTCCCAGGACTGTCATAAAGTACCACAGACAAGGTGTGTTAAACAATAGAACTTAACTTTCCCATGATTCTGGAGGACAAGAAGTTCAAGATCCAACCTGGCTGACAGAGCAATACTCTGTCTCCAAAAAAAGAAAAAAAAGTTAAAGATCAAGGCTGGGTGGCTCATGCCTGTAATTCCAGGCAAGGTGGGAGGATCACGAGGTCAGGAGTTTGAGACTAGCCTGGCCAACATGGTGAAACCCCATCTCTACTAAAAATATAAAAAAATTAGCCGGGCATGGTGGTGGGCCTCTGTAATCTCAGATATTCAGGAGGCTGAGGCAGGAGAATCATTTGAACCCGGGAGATAGAGGTTGCAGTGAGCCGAGATGGTGCCGCTGCACTCCAGGCTGGGTGACAGTGTGAGAGTCCGTCTCAAAAAAAAAAAAAAGAAGTTCAAGATCAAGGTGTCAGCAGGGCTGTTTTCTTCTGAGGGCTTCTCTTCCTGGCTTTTTAATTTACTAATACTAATTGGGGTACAACATGCCCATAGATGCCTATCATCTGTGTCTTCAAATGGTCTTTCCTCTGTGCCCTAGTTTCCTCTTCTTGTAAGGACATAAGTCATGTTGGACAAGGGCTCATCCATATAATTTCATTTTACCTTGATTGCCTCTTTAATGGCTCTATCTTTAAATACAGTCACATTCCGAGGTACTTCAGGCAGAACTTTTCCGTATATGAATTCTGCGGGGACACAGTTCAGCCCATAACACCATCCTAATGAATGTGAATGTGTAGCTCATTGTGGTTTTGATGTACATTTCCCTGATGACTAATGCTACATCTTTTCATGTGCTTATTGGCCATTGGTATAGATTCTTTAGAGAAACATTTTCAGATCATTTGCCTATTTTAAAATTGAGTTATTTATCCCTCTATTGTTGGGTTGAAAGAGTTCTTTATATATTCTGGATACTAGACTCTTGTCAGATACATGATTTGCATATATTTTCTCCCATTCTGTGGATTCTCCTTTCACTTTGATAGTGTTCTTTGACACACAAAGCTTTTAATTTTGATGAATTCCAATTTATCTATTTTTACTTTGGCTGCTTGTGCTTTTTGGTGTCATAGCAAACCATTTCCTATTACAAGGCCATGAAGATATACTTGCGTTTCCTTCTAAGAGCTTTATGCTTTTACCTCTTACATTTCCATCTTTAATCTATTTTGAGTTAGTTTTAGTATGTGGTGTTAGGAGGGGTCTAAATTCATTATTTTACATGTGAATATCTAGTCTTCCTAGCACCATTTGTTGAAGACTATTTCTCTGCTCTCCCCATCTCTCCTTCCTATTGATTGCTCTTTGTTGAAAATCGCTTGACTGAAAACGTATGGATGTATGTCTGAACTCACAACCCTATGCCATTATCTATACAGTTACCTTTATGCCAATATCACACTGCCGAGATTACTGTAGCTTTGTAGTGAGTTTTGAAATCAGGACATGTAGATTCTCCGATCTTTATTAAGATTGTTTTGCTTTTCAGAGTCCTTTGCATTTCCATATGAATTTAAAGATTATCTTGCTCCTTTCTGTTAAAAAGAAAAAGTTGAAAATAGGGATCACACTGAATATGTATTCAGTTTGGGGAGTATTGCCATCTTAATGACTTTCAATATTTTATTATTTTAGGTGTACAAGCATTACATTTCCTTTGTTAAATTTATTCCCATTAGCCGGGTGTGGTGGCACATGCCTGTAGTCCCAGCTACTTGGGAAGCTGAGGTGGGAGAATTGCTTGAACCTGGGAGGAGGAGATTGCAGTGAGCTGAGATTGCACTGCTGCACTCCAGCCTGGATGATAGAGTGGGACTCCGTCTCTAAAATAAATTAAATTAATAAATAAATAAATTTCCAAATACTTTATTATTTTTGACAGTATTTTAAGTAGAATTATTTTCTTAATTTCATTTTTGGATTGTTCATTGTTAGAGTATAGAAATATAATTAATTTTCATATAGGGGTCTTGTATATTTCAACTTTGCTAAACTTATTCTTTGGCTCTAAAAGCTTTTTGAGAGTGTGTGTAGATTCTTTAGAGTTTTCTGTATATAAGATCATGTTGGCTGGGTTTGGTGGTTCACGCTTGTAATCCCAGCACTTTGGAAAGTTGAGGTGGGTGGATCACTTGATCCCAGGAGTTTGAGATCACCCTGGGCAACATAGCAAAACCACATCTCTACAAAAAATATGAAAATTAGTCGGGCATGGTGGTGCGTACCTGTAGTCCCAGTTACTGGGGAGGCCGAGGTGGGAAGATCACCTGAAGCAGAGGTAGAGGGTTGGGGGAGATGAGAGGGTGGGTTGAGGCTTCAGTGAGCCATGATTTTAAAAAGACAAACAACAACAACAACAACAACAACAACAAAAACTAAAAACAAACAACTTTGGCTGGGTGCTGTGGCTCACACCTGTAGTTCCAGCACTTTGAGAGGCCAAGGCAGGCAAATTGCTTGAATCCAGGAGTTCAGGACCAGTCTGGGCAACACGGTGAGACTCCATCTCCACAAAAAATACAAAAATTAGCTGGGCATGGTGGTGCACACCTGTAATCTTAGCTACTTTGGAGGCTGAGGTGGGAGGATCACTTGAGCTCGGGATGTTGAGGTTGTGATGAGTCAAGATTGCACCACTGCAGTCCAGCCTGGGTGACAGAGTGAGGTCCTGTCTCAATTAAAAAAAAAAAATCATATCTTCTGACAATAAAGATTGTTTAACTTCTACCTTTCCAACCTGGATGACTTTTATTTCTTTTTCTTGTCTAATTGCCTCGGCCAGAAGTACCAATACAATATTGAATGGATGTGGAAGAGTGGACATCCTTGTCTTGCTCCTGCTTTGGGGAAAGCTTTCAGTTTTCACCACTGAGAATGATGTTAGCTGTGGGTTTTTCATCAATGCCTTTTTTCAGTTTCAGAAAGTTCACCTTCTATTCCTAGTTGGTTGTGTTTTCTTATCATGAAAGGATGTTGGACTTTGTCAAATGTCTTTTCTGCATCTGTTGAGATGATCCTGTATTTTTTCCCTTTATACCATCAATATGGTGTACTACATTGATTTATTTTCATATATTGAACTAACTTTGCATTTCGGGGATAAATCCCACATGGTCATGTCACATAATCCTTTTACTATGCTGCTCGATTTGGTCTGCGAGTTTTTAGTTGAGGATATTCACAAGGAAATTTTTTTTCTTCTGATTATTTGGCTGTGTTACCTGGGTAATACTGGCCTCATAAAATGAGTTGGAAAGTGTTCTCTTTTCTTCTTTTATTTGACGGAGTTTGAGAAAGACGGGCGTTAATTCTTTTTAACATTCAGTTTCACTGAATTCATTGGAAAAAGCTTCTAATCCTAGGTTTTGTTGACATTTTTGGATACAGACTTAATGTCTTCACTGGTCTATTCTGGCTTTTCTTTCTTCTTGAGTCAGTTTTGTCTTTGTCTTTGGTTCCTTTAGATGTGGTTTTCTTTGGCTTTTTGGATGTATTTAAAATAGCCAATTTAAAATTTTTGTCTATCAGCACCAACATCTGAGCTTCCTCATGGACATAGGTTTTAATTGACTGCCTTTTTATCTGTGTATATGGGTCATACTTTTGTTTCTTAAAATGCTTCATAAATTTTAATTGAAAATTGTTTTACATGTTCTAACATGACAACTCTGAAAGTCAGAGTATCTCTCCTTCCCAGAGTTCATTGTTAGTGCTTATTGTAGTAGTTGTTTGTTTAGTTTTCTGAACTAATTTTGTTAAGTCTGTTATTTGTTGTGTGTGGCCACTAAAGTCTCTGTTCTGTTGGCTTATTAATTAGGCAGAGATTGGACAGCAAATGATTGGACAGTGATTTCCTTAGATGCTGGAACCAAAAAAATAGCTTCCAGTCTTTGCAGAGAGGCCTTGTTTTATTTTATTTTATTTTATTTTTTATAGTGACAGGGTCTCACTGTATTGCCCAGGCTAGTCTCAGACTCCTGGGCTCAAGCGATCCACCTACCTCAGACTCCAAAGTGCTGGGATTACAGGCATGAGCCACAATGCCTGGCCTTATTTTAGTTTTCGTTTTTATTTACTTATTTATTTTGAGACACAGTCTTGCTCTATCGTCCAGGCTGGCATGCAGTGGCATGATCTTGACTCACCACAACCTCTGCCTCCCAGGCTCCAGCAATTCTCTTGTTTCAGCCTCCTGAGTAGCTGGGACTACAGGTGTACACCACTATGTTGGGGACCAGCCTCAACAACACCCATAGGGTACTCAAAGTCTGGTGGTGACAAAGGAATGAGAAGAGACAGGTTAAGAGTCTATAAAGGTGGGAGCCAGGGGGCCAGTTGCAAAATGGAGGCTGCAAAAGGTTCAGAGCTCTGGTCTCTATACTATTTATTAAGTACAATTACTTAGATTTAAGAAGCAGATGTTTAGGGTGAAACAGTGAAAGAGTGGCAGTGTGTCATAGGCATAATTTATAGCAATAGCTGTTTAAATGAATCCTTTTTGTGCTCAAACAGCATATCTTTAACTTATCGGAGAGTAGCTAGTGGGAGCGACTTAAATAGGAGCCTGCATGTCTGTCTACATTTCAGTGTTTTAAAGGAGTGTCTTTCGCTTTGAAAACAGTGTTTACAGATAAGAGAGCGGGTCTTGCTCTGAGCATGGGAACATGATGGCAATTAGGAGGCTTTCCTCCTCAGAGTCCTCCTGTGGCTTTCCAGGACTTATTGTCCCATATTTTTATGGCCAGTTTATACAGGCACCCCACAAGCCGTTTTCCCGCATGAGAAGAGACAGTTTAAGAGTTTATAAAGGTGGGAGCCAGGGGGCCAGTTGCAACATGGAGGCTGCAAAAGGTTCAGGGCTCTGGTCTCCACACTATTTATTGAGAACAGTCACTTAGATCTAAGAAGCAGATGTTCACAGTGAAACAGTGAAAGGGTGGCAGTGCGTCATAGGCGTAATTTAGAGCAATAGCTGTTTAAATGAATCACTTTTGTGCTCAAACAGCACATCTTTAACTTATTGGAGAGTAGCTAGTGGGAGCGGGCTTACCTAGGAGCTTGCATGTCTGTCCACATTGCAGTGTTTCAAAGGAGTGTCTTTCTCCTTGAACACTGTTTACAGAGAAGAGAGCAGGTCTTGCTCTGAGCATGGGAACATGATGGCAATTAGGAGGCTTTCCTCCTCAGAGGCCTCTTGTGGCTTTCCATGACTTATTGTCCATATTTTTATGGCCAGTTTATACAGGCACCCCACAAGCCCTTTTCCTAACACCACTATGCCCTGCCAATTTTTTTTTTTTTTGCATTTTCTTGTAGAGATGGGGCCTCACTGTGTTTCCCAGGCTGGTCTCGAACTCCTGGGCTCAAGTAATTCACCTGCCTCAGCTTCTCAAAGTGCTGGGATTATAGGTGTGAGCCACTGCACCCAGCAGAGGCCTGTTTTTATGCAGGTGTGCATCTTCAACACTCAGCCAGGCAGTTTACAACCCTGCCTTAGCCTTCTCATCTTGCTTGTACAGAGCTTCAAGGTTGGCCAGATGTGAAAGCTTAAAGCCTTCTCAAGTCTTTCCTGAGCATCCACATAGCTCTGGTCATGTGCATGGTCTTCTAGATTCTCAGGAATATATTGGAACTTTTCAAGGCCCTTATTCTTCCAAAGCTTTTCACTCTCCAGCCTTTTCTCTCAAGCTTCTTAGGCAGTTGATTGTTTGCTCAGCTGTCATCCATTACTTCAGGCAGCAATGACAAACACATTTACCTATAAATATTGTGGAAAAATGTCCCCTGGTTAACGGCTTCAGCATTGGGACAAGGTGAAGATAAGCCTTTTGAGTTGGTTTTCTGAAAGCCACCAGACAAATAAGACCAAATATTTATTTATTTATTTATAGTAATCATTACTATTTTATAAAAATGAGGTCTCTTCTCCCTCAGAACTGGTTCTAGGAATGTTGGCTGTTATTTTCAAGGATATCCCTGAGCTGAGGAGCAGGGGATGGGCCTAGGGTAAGTCAAAATGCCAGAAAGTTTGCTGTTCTTAGAGATTCAGCCTATTTTCTTTTTCTTTTTTTCTTTTTTGAGACAGAGTCTCGTTCTGTCGCCCAGGCTGGAGTGCAGTGGTGTGATCTCAGCTCACTGCAACCTCCGTCTCCCGGGTTCAAGTGATTCTCCTGCCTCGGTCTCCTGAGTAGCTGGGACTACAGGTGCCCACTACCACACCTGGCTAAGTTTTTGTATATTTAGAAGAGACGAAGTTTTACCATGTTGGCCAGGATGGTCTCGAACTCCTGACCTCATGATCCACCTGCCTCGGCCTCCCAAAGTGTTGGAATTACAGGTATGAGCCACCGTTCCCAGCTGCGATTCAGCCTATTTTCTTAAGTAAGTGCTCCTGGGTTGCTGTAAGCTTTTGGTTAGTTTCCAGAGTTCTGAAAGAGTTAATACTGAGAGTTTTGTTAGGTTTTTCATAGTTTATGCAGAGCAGTGAACTTTTGGAGATCCCCCCAACAAAGAATCAGTTTTGGTTTCATTGGTTTTCTTTATTGCTTTTCTCTTTTCTACTTCATTGTTTTTCTCTTTTTTAGAAAATGTCATTGAGTTATTACTCTTTTGTTTATGTTTTTTTCCCTTATTCTTGCTCTCGGGTTTAACATTTTTTTTTTTCTAGCTTCTTTTCTTTTTTTCGAGACGGAGTCTCACTCTGTCACCCAGGCTGGAGTGTGGTGGCCAGATCTCAGCTCACTGCAAGCTCCACCTCCCGGGTTTACGCCATTCTCCTGCCTCAGCCTCCCGAGTAGCTGGGACTACAGGCGCCCGCCACCTCGCCCGGCTAGTTTTTTGTATTTTTTAGTAGAGACGGGGTTTCACCATGTTAGCCAGGATGGTCTTGATCTCCTGACCTCGTGATCCGCCCGTCTCGGCCTCCCAAAGTGCTGGGATTACAGGCTTGAGCCACCGCGCCTGGCCTCTAGCTTCTTAAAGTAGAAGCTTAGTTCATGACCCTTCCTCTTGTTTACTATAAGCCATCAAGGTTATACATTTCCCTCTAAGCTCTGCATTAGCTGTGTCCCACACATTATGACATGCTTCCATTTTCATTCAATTCCAAATATGTTTAAAAGTCTTTTGTCATTTATTTTTGATCCAGGAGTCCTTAGAATTGTATTTACTTTCCAAATATTTACGAATTTTATGGGTAACTTTCTATTATGAACTTCTTGTTTAATTCCTTCAGGTCACAGAGCAAATCCAATTTATATTGGTTTTAAAAAATTGGTTAACATTTACTTATTTATTTACTGAGATGGAGTTTTGTTCTTGTTGCCCAGACTGTAGTACAATGGTGCGATCTCAGCTCACTGCAACCTCCGCCTCCCAGGTTCAAGTGATTCTCCTGCCTCAACCTCCTGAGTAGCTGGGATTACAGGCATGTGCCACCATGCCCAGCTAATTTTGTGTTTTTAGTGCAGACAGGGTTTTGCCATGTTGGTCAGACTGGTCTCGAACTCCCAACCTCAGGTGATCCGCCCCCCTCGGCCTTCCAAAGTGCTGGGATTACATGCATGAGCCACTGTGCCCAGCCTGTTAGCATTTATTTTATAGCTCAGGATATGGCCTGACTTGTTGAATGTTTTCCGTACGCTTGAAACAAACATTTTCTGCTACTATTGAGTGGAGTGTTCTATAAATGTCTATCAGGTAGAGTTGGTTGATAGAGCATTTCAGGTTTTCTGTATCCTTATTCATTTATTTGTTTACATATTTTGTCAATTACTGAGAGAAGAGTGTTGAAATCTTTTTTGTTTTTTTGAGACAGAATCTTGCTCTGTCGCCCATGCTAGAGTGCAGTTGCACGATCTTGGCTCACTGCAACCTCCGCCTCCCTGGTTCAAGTGATTCTTGTGCTTCAACCTCCCAAGCGACTGGGATTACAGATATGTGCCACCACACCCGGCTAATTTTCGTATTTTTAGTAGAGATGAGGTTTTGCCATGTTGGCCAGGCTGGTCTTGAACTCCTGGCCTCAAGTGATCTGCCCATTTCAGCCTTCTAAAGTGCTAGGATTACAGGCATGTGCCACCAAGTCCGGCCTGAGTGTTGAAATCTTAACTATACTTGTGGATTTATCTATTTCTTCTTTTAGTTCTAATGGTTTTGCTTTTACATTTTAGTTTTGTTATTAGGTATATACACATTTAGAATTGCTCTGTCTTCTTTATGAATTGAATTCTTTAAGTTTTGTCCTCCTTTATTCCTGATCATATTTCTTTGTCTTAAGTCTTTCTGATAGTGTTTTCGTGGCACACGTTTTTCCACTTTTTAAATTTTTAATCAATAGTATCTGGTAAATCAAAGAAACTCAGAGATCATGGAGAGGAGGTTGCTAAGGATGATCTCAAGTACCTAACTAATGTAATTAAATGGAGAGGAAAACCAGTCATGGAGATAGAAATAGGTGTATGAGGGGAAAAAATGTTGAGCTTTTGATTTGTTCTGTTTCCAGTGGTAGATATATAATAAAGATGTAGGTAAAGTAAGTCAAGTCCTGGAAGAGAGATATGCTGGGAGATAGACATTTGCAAGTCAATGGGAATAAAGAACAAAGGATCAAAGGCAAAATCTTGAGAATATTGAAAGTTTCTGGAAGGAAGAGAAAACAGCAAAGGAGACTGAAAAAAGAGTGAGTTATCTGAGTATAAAAGAGAAAAGAGAAATAATGCTGACTCATGTGCTAAGAACACAGAAAAGTTTTAAAAAGTAGAAATGGTCAGAGACTTTCAAAATCCAGAAATATTGGGCAAATTGAGGTCATTGGAAACGATTTTCAGAGCAGTTTCAGAGTAGCAATAAAGAGGTGAAACCAGATTGAACTGGACATGGGTATAAATGGGTGATGATGCAATATTGATGTAGATTACTTTAAAATCAACTTAAACAACTTTGACAGTGAGTGGAAGGAGAAAGAAAGGAAGAAAAGAAGGCAAAATGAATAATGTCCTTTACTCCCTTCTCACCTGGCTAACTCCCATCTCTCTTCCAACATTCAGTCTTCTATCAGAAAGCCTTAGGTGATCTTTCATTCTGAATTGGTATGATCTGTAGCACTCCGTATATACATTCACCGTGGTACTTATCACAATATATGTCTTTATTTTTCCTACTAGATGGTACTTGAGAACAGGCACTATCTACATTTTTTTTTTTTTTGAGAGAAGTCTTGCTCTTGTCCCCCAGGCTGAAGTGCAATGGCAGGATCTCGGCTCACCGCAACTTGCTCCTGGGTTCAAACAATTCTCCTGCCTCAGCCTCCCAAGTAGCTGGGATTACAGGTGCCTGCCACCACGCATGGCTAATTTTTTGTATTTTTAGTAGAGACAGGGTTTTACCATGTTGGCCAGGCTGGTCTCGAACTCCTGTCCTCAGG
The DNA here is from genome assembly GCF_001698545.2 of Rhinopithecus bieti. NCBI lineage: Eukaryota > Metazoa > Chordata > Mammalia > Primates > Cercopithecidae > Rhinopithecus > Rhinopithecus bieti. Next base: position 803,164 of record NW_016814760.1, on the reverse strand, counting down.
TGATCAGCCTGCTTTGGCCTCCCAAAGTGTTGGAATTACAGGCATGAGCCACCGTGCCCAGTCAGAGAACAGGGACTATCTTTGTAACTCCAATGCCAAATTGGCATCATGTGTGGCACATAGTAGGTGGTGAATTCAGGTTTAATGAATGACTAATAGACTGACTTAGATATATGTAGGTTGAAAAGAAGGAGCCAGTGGTGAGAAAGAGATTAAACATACAGAAAGGAGATTTGGAATGTCATTGAAACAGTCTTAAGGTCGGCCAAAGAGGGTGGGATTCAGATCACAGGTGGAGTCATTGGTTGTAAAAATGAGCAAGTAATATGTGCACGTCTCAGACTGGCATGGAAATATGAGAAGATGAAGGAATTGGTACTAATGGTTATAGCTGCTTCTTCCTCTTCTTTTTTCCTTGTAAGAAGGGTGGTGGTGCAGAGAGTAGGGAGGCAAAAGGAAGAGGAACAGAGTCTTTAGGATAACGGCAAAGACTTGGAATGAATATTTTGGGGAATGAAAAGAACCCCAATCACAAAAAGATAAAGGAATTGCCAAGTGTTGATAACAACTTCAGCTGAAATTGGAAACTGTAGTGAGTGGCTTGGAGAGTTCTAGTGACATATATATTTTTTTCTTTCTTTTAGCCAGAGGCAGACTCCAGATTTTCGAACCTGAGGGGATTTTAAAAAGATTGATACTGGCTTGGGAGCTTTTTGGGTTGGGAGCTTGCTGTGTAGATGTGTTACAGAAAGGCGCTCAATGGAAGGAAATTCGTCTTAGAAAGAAGTAATGAATATGTCTCAGAGAATGAGATGTTGCTGTGGGTATTTAAAATGATAGACCGTGAATAGGTAAGGAAAGAAGGTTCTAGGCTATGCTATCTCTCCATCCCTTCACCACTCCACGTTAAGTTTGTACTACGGCGGGGCGGAGGCAGGGAGGACCACACTCTCCTGGTGTGGCGTGGTTATACCAACTTTCACAAAATCTAGAAGGTGACGGAGCTAGCGTACAAGAAGTCGTCTTTGGTGGAGAGGCCTGAGGTCTCCGCAATGACGGGGATGGCAGCGTGACCTCTTAATCTTTAACTACAGGCCAGTCCCAGTTGCCCCAAAGGGGTTAGAATCTAAGGGTGTAGTCTCCCCTCCCCCTAGAAGCGGGAAACGGCCTGGCCCGGAAGCTTCTTTGCTGACCCGGAAGCAGAGCTGTGCAGCTGAGGCGCCGCCGTGGAGCCGCCTTGGAGCCACCGCCCCCTCGCCGCCTCGTCGCTGCGTTGGGGAACCTGGACCGCGGCGGCGCCGGGTTGCCCTGATGATCCCGGGCGGGCGGTGGCGGCGGCAGAGGCGGCGGGAGGATGACCTCTTACCGGGAGCGGAGTGCCGATCTGGCCCGTTTCTACACTGTTACCGAGCCCCAGCGACACCCGAGGGGCTACACAGTATATAAGGTCACCGCCCGGGTGAGTGCGGGTGTCGGGGTTGGGATAGGAGCTTGGATTGGGTCCTGAGGATCTGGGGTGGGGACCCTGGTGTGAGGTACCTGACTCTGGCTCAGAGCCGAGGGTGGGACTGGGTGCTGCACCTACTGGCGGGACTTGCGTGTCGGAGGTTGGGATTTCTGGAGTAGTGACTGAGTGTGGTATGCCCAGGGCTTCACGGTAGTAGGTCGTGGTAGAGCCTTTTTTCTGGGGGTGGGGTAGTCACTGGTTGATGGTTTTAAATTGATGACTCAGTTCCCATCCCGTTTGGACTTTCTCTTTTGAGTTCGCAGTTTGCAGAAGTGGTTTTGCTTGCTCCAGGAAGATAATGCAGACTTAAAAGTGTTAATTTATGTATTCTTTGGCTTATGTAATATAAGTTATTTTTTCTCTTGACCTTTATCAGGTTTGCTGTGAGGAAGACAGACTCTTGGGACAGATGTCAGTGTTAGGCCACCAACCTAGGAGCTGTGGATCCGGGCTTTGTCAAACCCTTAAGTTTTCACGTTTTCAGTAGGAGACGTGAAAAAGATCTGCTGAGGGTAGCTTGTGTGAGCTACCATAAGGTCACATTTTAAAGTTGGGAGGCTCCTTTACATCAACTAACTGGTCCAACCACTTTATGTTTCATTGCTTTTTCCTTGAGTTTTAAAGAGAGTCTGCATCTTCTAGGAAAGTAAGAATAAATTAAAATTAAATATATATATATATATGTGACGTATGTGTGCATGAATATGTGTATAGCAGGCATTTTGTACACATCACCCAATTTAATTCTCATTTTAATGATGAGGAAACAGATTAAAGGAAGTTTAGTAACTTACCCAACTTTACATTGCAAGGCAATAGCAGATGTGCCTGGGATCCGAAACCAGTTTTGCCAGACTCCAAGTTATATAAAATGTTAAGAATTAACTTTATCATTATCAATTTTTAAAGAGGAGAGGTACATATTAAGTAATAATAGTTCAGTATACATTTGGAGGATGTAAAGTAGGCCTTCAGAAGAATCTTTTTTTTTTTTGAGACAGAATTTTGTTCTTGTTGCCCAGGCTGGAGTGCAATGGCATGACCTTGGCTCACTGCAACCTCTGCTTCCCGGGTTCAAGTGATTCTCCTGCCTCAGTCTCCCGAGTAGCTGGGATTACAGGCATGTGCCACCATGCCCGGCTAATTTTTTTGTATTTTTAGTAGAGACCCCGTTTCTCCATTTTGCTCAGGCTGATCTTGAACTCCTGACCTCAGGCCATCTGCCTGCCTTGGCCTCCCTGTGGCGTGAGCCACCGCTCCCAGCCTGAGAAGAATCTTAAAGGTTAAATAGATTTAGATCAGTTTGGGACATGGGAGTGGCACGTGGTGTATGGAAATGGTGCACAGTTCAGATAAATGTGAGAAGGAGGTATGGATGAACATGTCTGTATAAGGATAAGGAGAAGATCCGACCTGCTGTTGCCGATTGCTGTAAGGAGAATAGAGGGAAGTTTGTTGCTCCCTGTTTGCACAGAAGGTTGTTATATGGGTGGAATGTTAGTTTCAGGTTGTGTAAGAAATTTTGTGAGATTGAGGGGCCCTTATCATACCACTCTTGAAACCTTCTAGTCATTGGGCCCTTTGAAAATCCAGACTTAGTTTCCTAACACATAGTGTATGGAATCAGAACAGTTTTCAACATACGTAATGTTTCTCTCACAGCATCCTACTTATCCCTTAATTTAACAAGAAAGTTATATTGTATTAATTTAGTTGCGTGTCTATGTCTCTTAGTGGATTTAGAGCAGTTCTCTATCATTGACATTTGTTTCTGCTTATATCGAATAATAGATAAAAGAAGATGCATGTGCATGGCACACAGTGCCTGAAAAACATTGTTGAATGTTTTCCTCTTCATTGTACGCAGCACACCCAATAAATGTTTAGATCCAGGCACTAAATACTGTGAGGGACATAAGGCTGAATAAAGCATGGATCTTCCTTTCAAGGATACACATAGTAGAAGAGAGTTTAGGATACTTAAAGAAATGTGATATAACACCGGAAGTTCCAGCAGACACTACAGGAAAGGGCTGTGGGAAGACAGATTGCTTCTGGATCAAGAGATTGGGGAATATGTACCAATCAAGATAGTTGAAAGAGGGGAAGAATCCAGAAAAGGAGAGGGTATGAAAGGTAGACAGTTGAAGGGGTAGAGTCCATAAAGACCTGAAGGTGTGAATGTGTGTGGAACTTGAATTGGAAGCACTGAGTATAATTATTTGTATTGTTACTTTACAAAAGGGAAGGTTAACCAAATGCAGATTTTTTTTTTTTCCAAGGTGTGGTCTCACTCTCTTGCCCAGGCTGGAGTGCAGTGGCGCGATCTTGGCTTACTGTAACCCCGCCTCCTGGGTTCAAACGATTCTCCTGTCTCAGCCACTCAAGTAGCTGGGGTTACAGGCACCCGCCACCATGCCTGGCTAATTTTTCTATTTTTTGTAGAGACGAGGTTTCGCCATGTAGGCCAGTCTGGTCTCGAACTCCTGACCTCAGGTGATCCACCCGCCCCAGCCTCCCAAAGTGCTGGGATGACAGGTGTGAGCCACCGCGCCAGCCAAATGCAGATCTTAAATATCTGAAGCTGTGACCTATTTACTGAACTAAGTTTTGACAATATAAACTGGAAGATAAAGTAACACATTGCCTTAGAAGTAACCAAATTTATATATATGCGTGTTACATATTGCTGTGGTTATTTGAACTTGAAAATTGCACACACTGCCTTTTTTCTTCCCGTATATGTTTATGTCTTCATTTATTGCTTTTGTTACCGATTTTGTTTTTAAAGTGTAACATCTGAGAGTCAACATGGAGACATACTTTCAAAATAACTGTTTAGTATTATAAAATATTTCTTGAGAGTTAAGGAGAGAAACACCTTTTTTCAGGATAATTAACTAGGTAAATAGTGCTCTCTTGAGAGAACTTCATGAGATAAAATTAAGAATGGCTTCTGTATATTTTCTACTACTGGTTTACTTCTAGCTTCAAGGAACAATTTTCTATATTTTTAATCCTTGCAGGGTTATTTCTGTAGGAGTAGAGTTTTAATCATTGGAAGTACCAGTGTTAAATTTTGGATAGCAAAAGAGCTTTTTCATCTTCTTAAATCTCCTGTGTGCTTTTTTGCAGTTCTCTGAAACCTGGCAAGCTTAGATGATTTTGAGGCCAGTTACAAGCGTTCTAACAGATTCCACCGTTAAACTCTGTGTTATTTCTTAATTTTTATCTAGAATAAGTACCTCTATTCAGAATTGGAAAGTTCTTTCATAAGTTCCCTTTGATTCTTTAGTTGAAGGAGATACAAGCATACGAGAACCATCAGCAATGTTTTCAGTTATTTCATGCTAAGTGTACAAAATTCTCATAATGTAGTATAGATTTCTCAGCAACAGTAGGTGAATGGCAGTTCTTGCCTGTATTCACTCCATGAGTATAAAAAGTATGTTTTTATTCTCAAAAGATAGTGCTGCAGTATAACTTACTTTGTTTACGTTGAGTCATAATTTACATACAGTAAAATTCACCCATTTTAAGTGTCCAATTTGATGAGTTTTGACAAATGTATACAGTTGTGTAACTACACCATGTTCATCACTGCACAAGTTCCCTCATGTTCCTTTACAGTCAGTCACTCCCCCTCATCCCATATCTCTAGGCAACCACTGGTTTGCTTTCTGTCATTGTAGATTGGGTTGCATTTTCTAGAATTTTGTATACAAGGAATCATACAGTATGCACTTTTTTTTTTTGGTCTGGCTTCTTCCACTCAGTATGATTATTTGAGATTTATCCATGTTGTTGTGTGTTTCATTCCCTTTTATTGCTGACTCATATTCCATTGTGTGGTTATACTACATTTTATCTGTTCACCTGTTGATGGATATTTGGGTTGTTTCCAGTTTTTGGATATTATGAATACAGCTATTATGAACATTCATATACAAGTCTTTGTATGGACATACGGTTTTATTTCTCGTGATACCACATGGCTTTGTTTATGTAGCTTTATACTAAGTTTTGAAATCAGGTACTCTAAGTACTCTAACTTTCTTTCTCAAAATTGTTTTGGCTATTCTAGATTGTTTGCATTTGTGTATAAAATTTAGAATCAACTTGTCTGGTTTCTCCAAAAATACTTGTCCAGATTTTGATTGGGATTATGTTGAGAATGTAGATCAATTTCAGAAGAATTGGTATCTTAACAGTATTGTCTCTGAGCCATGAACATATATATCTACCCTTTTATTTAGCTCTTCAGTATGAGCAGTGCTTTGTAATTCTCAGAATACAGTCTTGCACATATTTATTTTTGTTTATTGATCTTTTTCCGAGATGGAGGTTTCACTGTATCGCCCAGGCTCGAGTGCAGTAACGCAATCATAGCTTACTGCTGGTTGAACTCTTGAGCTCGAGTGTTACTCCCTCCTCATTCAGCCGCCTGGGATTGTGGGCACAAGCTACCTCATTGGCTTTGCACATATTTAAAGTAGTCTGAGTTTATTTTGAAACCAGGAGAATGTATAAATCCTCATTTTATTATACATAGCTAGTGTTTGTTGAGTAATAACAGTAAACACTTACATGGCACTTACTGAGTCAAGCAGTTTATATTAAATTAAGACGTTTGTCACAGGGGCCCAGTGAGTAGGTGCCATTATCATTTCTACATTTTCAGTGAAGAAGTTGAGGCACAGAGACATTTAGTAATTTGTCCAGGGTCATATAGCCAGCAAGTGGTAGAGTCTACATTTGAACCCAGGTAGACTGGTCCCAATCACAGTGCTTTTAATCCTAATGCAATGCTGCTGAATACCTGTATTATAAAACACTTCATTAGGTGCTGTGAGTGTGCATATGGGGACACCTATGTGTCCCCACAAGGGCATTACTATAGTTTGGCAAAAGTGATGGATACACGTGAATAATACGTGACTGTGATGATGTGAACAAAGGGGAGTAAGGGAATTAATGGGAAGTACTGAGCTTCACATAAGTGTGAAAAATTACCATTTCCAAAGCTTCAAATCAAAACACTATATTGCTTGGAGGGAACCTGTCCTTAATTCCTGACCATATTCTTGAGTAGCCTGCTTGTGCCTGGGAAAGGAATTATTTGTAGTTTCCAAATTAGGCTAGAATACTACGTTCTTCCATATCTCTCTGTTAGATGCCATTTTCTCTGTCTGGAATACTCTTTCCTTTTGTCTTGGCAATCTCTGCTCATCTCATCTCAGGTGTCAGCTATATCCTGTGTTCCAGAAGCTTTTTTTTTTTTTTTTTTTTTTTTTTTACGCGTTGCTCTCTGTATGTCTTGTATCTCCTCCATTATCATAATGTGCTTGTTTGACACCTCTTCTGATGGCAGACTCTATTCTTTTTTGAGAGTCTCACTCTGTCACCCAGGTTGGAGTGTAGTGGAATGATCATGGCTCACTCTAGCCTTGACTTCACAGGCTCAAGCCATCCTCCCATCTCAGCCTCTCTAGTAGCTGGAACTACAGGTACATGCCCCCCTGCCTATTTTGTAGTTTTTTGAGAGACAGGGTTTCACCACGTTGCCCAGACAGATCTTGAACTCCTGAGCTCAAGCGATCCAGCCGCCTTGGCCTCCCAAAGTGCTGGCATTACAGGCGTGAGCCACCGTGCCTGGCCCACTCTGTCTTTTTAACTGTGTATTCTTGGTGTCTGGCACAGAGCCTGGACTATAGTAGGGATTTGAGGGTAGGCTGGAAGGAGGCAGCACTTTGCTTTTCAAGTGTTGAGTTTTAAATTAACATACAATACAATTGACTTATTCTGTTGTATAATTCTTTGAATCTTAACATGAGTATAAATTCATTTATCTACCACCATAATCAAGAAACAGAAGTTTCATCATCCCAAAAAACTCCTTCATGCTGTCTCTTTTTCATACCCTTCCCCCTACTCCTTATATCCTGGCAAGCAGTGATCTATCTCTACAACTATACTTTTGTCTTTTTGAGAATGTCATATAAATAGAATCATACAGTATTTAGCCTTTTGAGACTGATAATTTGCCTATTTTTTTCTTTGGGTTGTTTGTTTTCTTACTCTTGAGTTTTGAGAGTTCTTTATGTTCTGGGTATCTTTTTTGGGGGGTCCGATATGACATTTGCAAGTGTTTTCTCCTGATCTAGAGCATATCTTTTCATTCTCCTAAGTATCTTTTTTTTTTTTTCCCTTTGAGACAGAGTCTCCCTCTGTTGTCCCGGCTGGAGTGCAGTGGCATGATCATGGCTCACTGTAGCCTTAACCTTCTAAGCTCAAGCAATCCTCCCACCTCTCAGTCTCCTGAGTGGCTGGGACTACAGGCATGTGCTACATGAGTGGCTGGGACTACAGGCATTTTTGTATTTTTTAAATAGAGACCCAGTTTCACCACGTTGCCCAGGCTGGTCTTAAACTCCTGGTCTCAAGCAGTCTACCTGCCTTGGCCTTCCAAAGTGCTGGGATTACAGATGTCCACCTGGCCTTTTTTTTTTTTTTTTTTCCAGAGATGGGGTCTCGCTGTGTTGCCAAGGCTGGAATGCAGTGACTATTTGCAGGTGTGATCATAGTGTGCAACAACCTCGACCTCCTAGGCTCAAGCGATACCCACCTCAGCCTTCCAAGTAGCTACGACTACAGGTATGCCACTGCACCCAGAACAGTATCTTCTGCAAAGCACAATTTGTAATTTTGGTGAAGTCCAGTTTATCAGTTCTTTCTTATGTGAACCATGCTTTTAGTGTCATACCTAAAATCTCTGCCCAACCTGAGGTTACAAATATTTTTCCCAATGTTTTCTTCTAGATAACTTATTGCTTTGCATTTTATATTTTGCTCTATGACCCATTTTGAGTGTTTTTTTTTTTTTGTATAAGGTGTAAGGTTTGGGTGAAGGTTCTGTTTTTGCCTCTGGTTGTCCCATTGCAACAAAACACCATTTGTTCAAGAGACTAACCTTTCTTCATTGAATTGCCTTTACTCCTTTGCCAAAAGTCAATTGACTATATATATATGTGTAAAGCTGTTTCTGGATTCTCTTATTTTGTTCCATACCATACTATCTTGATTATTATAGCTTTATACTAAATCTTAAAATTAGACAATATTGTTTCTCCAATTTTATTCTTTTTCAGAATTATTTTGGCTACTCTAGTTCCTTCGCTTTTCATATATATTTTAGAATCAGTTTATCTATAGCTACAAAAAATCCTTTTGGGATTTGATTAGGAATGCATTAAATCTGTAGATCACTTTAGGGAAAAATGGACATCTTTTCTATGTTAAATCTTCAAATCTATGAACACAGTATGTCTTGCAATTTATTTGTGTTCTCTGATCTCTTCTATCAGCATTTTGTGGTTTTGAGCAAATTGATTCTCTGTATGTTTTGTTAGATTTATTCCTCACTATTTTGTATTTTTGTAGCTATTGTCAATAGTATTTTTAAAAATTTTGGTTTTGAGCTTTTCTTTGCTAGTATATAGAAATTTGGTTCATTTTTGTGTTGCCCTTATATCATGTTGACCTTTCAAACTGACTTACTAGTTCTAAGACTTTTTAGTGGAATTCTTGTTTTTTTCCTGCATAGACAATCTGTGTTGTTTGCCAAAAGGCATAGTTTTATTTATTCTTTCCAATGTGTATGTCTTTTATTTCTTTTCCTTGCTTTATTACACTGGCTAGGACTTCTACTCCACAGTCTTGAATAGGAGTGGTGAGAGTAGACTTCCTTGCCTTGTTCCTGATATTAGGAGGAAAGCATTCAGTCATTTATCCTCTAGTATAATTTTTTTTTTTTTTTTTTTTTGAGACAGAGTCTCCCTCTATTGACCGGGCTGTAGTGCAGTGGCCGAATCTCAGCTCACTGCAAGCTCCACCTCCCGGGTTTACGCCATTCTCCTGCCTCAGCCTCCCCAGTAGCTGGGACTACAGGCGCCCGCCACCTCGCCCGGCTAGTTTTTTGTATTTTTTAGTAGAGACGGGGTTTCACCATGTTAGCCAGGATGGTCTCGATCTCCTGACCTCGTGATCCGCCTGTCTCGGCCTCCCAAAGTGCTGGGATTACAGGCTTGAGCCACCGCGCCCGGCCCTCCTCTAGTATAATTTTCATGGTAGAGTTTTCGTATGTGGGAGGCTGCATGTTTTATTTATTTTTATATATATTTTTTGAGACAGAGTCTCACTGTGTCATCCAGGCTGGAATGCAGTGGCGCTATCTCATCTCACTGCAGCCTCCACCTTCTGGGTTCAAGTGATTCTCCTGCCTCAGCCTCCCAAGTAGCTGGGATTACAGGCATGTGCCACCACACCCGGCTATTTTTTTTGTATTTTTAGTAAAGACGGGGTTTTGCCATGTCGGCCAGGCTGGTCTCGAACTCCTGGTCTCAGGTGATCCGCCCACCTCAGCCTCCTGAAGTGCTGGGATTACAGGCGTGAGCCACTGCGCCCAGCCTGCATGTTTTAATTTTTAGTTTTGTTAGCTTTTAAATTTTAAAGTAGTATATAGTCATACACATTTCAAGCAATAATTTAAGTCACTTTAAAGGAAAAAAAAAGAACCTACTGAATTTTAAATCCTTAACCTGTTAGGATTATTAACAAATGTCTGGTATTAAAGCAGTGGGAATTGTTAGATTTCAGTTGTTAAATCAGTAGTTTCTTGAAGATTTCTTGAATAAATACTTAGTTTTGGCTTAATCTGGAGATATTTTCAAGAAACAAAATAATCATAAGGATACGGAGGGCAATTAGTTTGTTGTAAAATATATTTATGCTTAAAATTTTTGAAAACGGCTCTCAAGGTGTCTTGTGTTTTCTGGAGTTTAGTTTTATTCTACTCTTCCTTTGTTTTGAATTCTAATATTGTTTAGTAGAAAACTATCTAATATACCAAAATTTCAATAAATGGAACTTAAAAAATGTAAATCATTCCTGATTTCATCTTGTTTGTTGACAACTTGATCTCAGATATTAAGATTTTATGTTAAACTGCAAACTTTCTTTAACATTAAGGATTTTGATTTTCCTTGAACCTTGACTGGAAAATAGTTTAGAATGTTGCTATAACTGGTAAAATTTGAGGTGAGAAAAATAACTTTAGCAAACATTATTGAGTATCTAGAGATAATTTGCAGTTTTAGCTTCTTTATTCTCCCTGAGATTTTGGGATTTTAATAATATAGAAAGCCACAACTCCTTACTGTCTTTGTCAGTTTGGATTTTTATAACAAGATACTGTAGACATTTATTTCCCACAGTTCTGAAGGCTGAAGGCTGGGAAGTCCAAGACCAAGATGTCAGCAGATTTCTTCCTGATTTGCATACAGCTACCTTCTTGCTGTATGGTCTCATGGCTGAGAGAGATCATTGTCTTTTTCTTGTAAGGGCAGTAATCCCATCATGAAGGGCCCACCCTCATGACCTGATTACCTCTGAAAGGCCTCACATCCAAATCCATCACCTTGGGGATTAGAGTTTCAACATGAAATTCAATATGAATTTTAGGGGGAACACAAACATTCAGTCTGTAGTACTTTTGACATAATGCTTTCATGAAAACTTGTTAGAAAGGTGAATGTCTAAAATTTGTCCCATGGACTTATCTATCTTATATGGGAGTTCTGTCACTCCAGAGAACTAAAAATTATAAAATGTCTAATTATGGTTTGTGTAGGTGTTGCCTCTTGGGTCCAGACTGCCTGGCTGGTGGGTAATAACCAGCCCAAATTTTCTTGCCAACCAGTGCCACCTGTGGCTCTGCAGGGAAAAGCGGGAGAGTGGAACTGAGATGCAGGTAGTCGTGAAAGGGAAGTTGAGTTTGGTAAGGTAACAATTGCCTATGTGAGTTGGGTGCTTTGACCTACTTTTCCTGCAAGACTTGTTTTTTTTTTTAATGTATGAAGTACAGTTTAAATATGTCAGTATATTTACATGAAAGTATGGATTTTATGAAAGTTAATGTTTGAAAATCAGGACTGCTTGCATTATATTGACGAATGTGCCACTTGGTATACCTAATCACCATAAGGATAAATGTTCAGAATAGTGTAGCCTTCCATTTCTGCATATCGTACTATTCCTGTCCCACATTCAGAGATTGATATCTTTGGAAAATGAAAAGAGTGGACATGTTTTCCATGTTTGATTATTTGTAGCTTGACACTTAGTGTAATTACTAAGTATTACTTTTGTCACTTTTTTTTCTTAGCTCTGCTACCCTAAACTAGCAGCTGAACAGTGATAGTGAAGTAGCCCTCAGAAGACTTGATTACAATACTTTGCTCATGAAAGTAGCTTCTTAAATTTTGTATTTAACTTCTTATCAATACTGGTTTCTAAAGGGGCTTGTTTTATCTTTTTTTTTTCCCTAGGAAATATTATAAGATTGAATAATTTTTGTAGTTTTGTTTTCTAGTATAGGTTGAGCATCCCTATTCTGAAAGTTTGAAATCCAAACTACTCCAAAATCTGAAACTTTTTGAGTGTCAAAATGATGCTACAAGTGTAAAATTTCACACTTGACGTCATGTGATAGGTTGTAGTCATGCACACAATTATTAAAAATACTGTATAAAATTACTTTTGGACTATGTATATAAAGGTATATATGAAACAAATAAATTTTGTGTTTAGCCTTGGGTCATATCCCCAATATATTTCATGTATGTGCAAATATTCCAAAATCCAAAAAAAAATCCCTAATCTGAAACAATTCTTGTCTCATGCATTTTGGAAAAAGGATATTCCACCTGTAGCTATTCTTTGTTAATCTTAACAAAGAATGCAGCTTTTTGTATATGTCTGAGTTAACAGTGTGATTTCTAATCATCATTATGGTGATGGTGGTAATCAGATAAGAGAGTGCTTTTGAATCTTTTTTTTTTTTTGGACGGAGTCTCGTTCTGTTGCCAGGCTGGAGTACAGCGGCGTGATCTTGGCTTACTGCAACCTCTGCCTCTCGGGTTCAAGCCATTCTCCTGCCTCAGCCTCCCCAGCAGCTGGGACTACAGGCACGCCCCATCACACCCAGCTAATTTTTGTATTTTTAGTAGAGACAGGGTTTCACCGTGTTGGCCAGGATGGTCTCGATCTCTTGACCTTGTGATCCGCCAGCCTTGGCCTCCCAAGGTGCTGGGATTACAGGCGTGAGCCACTACACCTGGCCAAGACAGTGCTTTTGACCTGACTTTTAAGGAAACCTGGAGATATTTATTAAGAAGTAGATAGAGTAGGTTAGCATACTGGAAACGATTTCAGAGACCCAGTGACAATGTGACCTGTTGATTGTTATGGAACTGACTTAGGCCAAGCCTCAAAGTCTGATCTTTGTTTTCAGAATAGGCAAGGGGGCTGACTTTGGGTCTTTTATTTTACTTTGATTTAGTACTGAGCTGGCAGAAAAAGCAGTTCATGGGCAGTGCCAACATCATTATTAAGACCCCATTCATTTTAGTTCCAAGCCCCTTGTTTTTTTTTCTGCTTTTCCAAAGTGGTTCTTCAATTTCTGTATATTAGTTGACTTATAAGACACAGGGTTTACCTAACTGTAATGCCTATAGGCATTTTGTCAGAGATATTTTGTCAGGAATATTACCTGAATACTTGGAATTTTAATCTTGAGGAGAGCCAAGTGACTTACGTTCTAGAGAGAGCACTTTGGAGTCATGGAGTTGTGAGATCTGGTCCTGCCTCTGTTATTTGATTGAGTCTCTTTTCTAGGTCTTTGGTTATTTCATCTTACCAAGCATGGTTGTTGTGATTTTTGAATAAAGTAGAGTATTTAATTTCTTAGCACAGTAAGAGATAGTTACTTTTGCTTTGAGACATATTTTTCTAAGTTCATAATTTGCTGTTCATGAACATAGGCAGATGGACTACAAAAATTGTGGTAGTATTTCTCTAGTGCTTCAAATTTTAGTGGGTGTTGCACTAAATAAATAATGAGGATGATAATAATAATAAATAACATAAAAATAAAAAGTTTAGTGACTAGATGTCTTTGGGAAATACTATGTATCTTCCTTTTGGGGATTTACTAGGCATATTAGTGTATTAAAGGTTTGAAGAATTATTCTGTAAACAACATTCCCTTCTTAAACAGAGGTAAACTGAATTGATTACTAAGCCCTTCCTGTGAGAGCACTGATTTTAAAGAATACTGGTATTCCATGTAACATGGTTTGTGAAGCACTGCTGTTGTTGGGTAATACTTTTAAAATTTTTTGTGTTTTAGTAGAGGGTAAGGTAATACTTTTAAGATGACTTGGTGATAAATTTCTAAAAGCAAGAAGCTTTTCAAGATACATAGTACTAACTGAGTCAGTGGCAGTTAATGCTTGCAGTGGAAATTTGTGAACTTTATTTTTATTTTTATTTATTTTTTTTGAGACGGAGTTTTACTCTGTCACCCAGGCTGGAGTGCAATGGCATGATCTTGGCTGTCTGCAACCTCCGCCTCTCTGATTCGAACAGTTCTAGTGCCTCAGCCTCCTGAGTAGTTGGGACTACAGGTGCATGCCACTGCACCCGGCTCATTTTTGTATTTTTGGTAGAGGTGGGGTTTCACCTTGTTGGCCCAGCTAGTCTTGAACTTGTGACCTCAGGTCATCCACCTGCCTTGGCCTCCCAGAATGTTGGGATTATAGACGTGAGCCACTGGGCCTGGCCAAATTTGTCAGCTTTTTTTTTTTTTTGAGACAGAGTTTCGCCCTTGTTGCCCAGGCTGGAGTGCAATGGCGCGATCTCAGCTCACTGCAACCTCCACCTTCCAGGTTCAAGCGATTCTCCTGCCTCAGTCTCCCTAGTAGCTGGGATTATAGATGGATGCCACAACGCCTAGCTGATTTTTATATTTTTAGTAGAGATGGGGTTTCACCATGTTGGTCAGGCTGGTCTCAAACTCCTGACCTCAGGTGATCCTCCCACCTTGGCCTCCCGAAGTGCTGAGATTACAGGCACGAGCCACTACACCCGGCCTTTGTGAACTTTTCTTTTTTTGAGATGGAGTCTCGCTCTTTTGCCCAGGCTGGAGTGCAGTGGTGTGATCTCAGCTCACTGCAAGCTCCGCCCCCGGGGTTCATGCCGTTCTCCTGCCTCAGCCTCGCGAGTAGCTGGGACTACAGGCACCCGCCACCACGCCTGGCTAATTTTTTGTATTTTTAGTAGAGACGGGGTTTCACCGTGTTAGCCGGGATGGTCTCGATCTCCTGACCTTCTGATCTGCCCGCCTTGGCCTCCCAAAGTGCTGGGATTACAGGCGTGGGCCACCGTGCCCGGTCTTTTTTTTTTTTTTGAGACAGAGTCTTGCTCTGTTTCCCAGGCTGGAGTGCAGTGGTGCGATCTCGGCTCCCTGCATCCTCTGCCTCCTGGGTTCAAGCGATTCTCCTGCCTCAGCCTCCCGAGTAGCTGGGATTACAGACGCCTGCCACCGTGCCTGGCTAAGTTTTGTATTTTTAGTAGAGATGGGATTTCACCATCTTGGCCAGGCTGGTCTTGAACTCCTGACCTCGTGATCCACCCACCTCAGCCTCCCAAAGTGCTGGGATTACAGGCTTGAGCCACCACGCCCGGCCCTTTGTGAACTTTTAATGAAAACAATCACTGTTTTAAATTCCAACTTTTGTGGAATTTATTGGTTGAACTTTATGACAAACTCTCTTGAAATTTTTCCAGAGAAAAATTACTGAGTGCTAGCTCAGTTTTAGTCATTGTCAGTATGGTTATATTCTTCCCTCTGATTTCTGATTGATATTCTTATTTTTCATTAACTTTTCAGTCACGGAAGATAATTACACAGAATTTTTTTTTTTTTTTGAGACAGAGTCTTGCTCTGTTTCCCAGGCTGGAGTGCAGTGGTGCGATCTCGGCTCCCTGCATCCTCTGCCTCCTGGGTTCAAGCGATTCTCCTGCCTCAGCCTCACGAGTAGCTGGGATTACAGACGCCTGCCACCGTGCCTGGCTAAGTTTTGTATTTTAGTAGAGATGGGATTTCACCATCTTGGCCAGGCTGGTCTTGAACTCCTGACCTCGTGATCCACCCACCTCAGCCTCCCAAAGTGCTGGGATTACAGGCTTGAGCCACCACGCCCGGCCCTTTGTGAACTTTTAATGAAAACAATCACTGTTTTAAATTCCAACTTTTGTGGAATTTATTGGTTGAACTTTATGACAAACTCTCTTGAAATTTTCCAGAGAAAATTACTGAGTGCTAGCTCAGTTTTAGTCATTGTCAGTATGGTTATATTCTTCCCTCTGATTTCTGATTGATATTCTTATTTTCATTAACTTTTCAGTCACGGAAGATAATTACACAGAAAGAGTTGTTACTCATGGATGTTTGCACTCAATTCACATTATCCTAAACATTTTGTGGTTTTGGTTTCCATTTTGGGGGACACATTTGTAAAGTATTAAAAATGAGATGACACATTTGGGAATACTGAATCCCTAATAGTGGGGTACTAAGTAGTTGAAGTTGATAATGTATTTGGGAAGTGATTGTATTTTTATAATGCAGTCGTGTAAGAATCAGACCTAGTATATTCTCCATTGTACTGCAGTACCTGGCAGCAGAGTAGGCACTAATATGTGTTGAATAGGTGAAATAAACAAAAACCTAATGGTGATGGAATTTTATGGAAATAAGTAAACTTCATTATTGCTGAAAATACCACAGATAAATAGAGGGAGGCAGTGTAATGTAGTGGAAAGAGCACTAGACCAGGAGTCAGACAGTTGAAGATCTCATTCTAACTTTGAAGGTGAATAGCCATGTGACTTTAGACAGGACTCTGAACCACCTTGTTTTCTTATCTGTAAAAGGGGAAGTCATAATAACTACTCCTGCCTAACTCATAGGTTGTTGAGAAAATGAAGTGATTCATTAATATAAAATTCCTTGCAAATGTAAATGTACAGAGTCAAGTTTTCCCTATGCCTAGCACAGTGCCTTGAACAGTATTAACACAAATATAGACTGTTAATAATAAAAAGGAGGCTGAAATACAAGAGTTTAAAGCTGATTCTTGGAGTGCTCACAGAATACTAGGGGGCAGAAGGATGAAGAATAACCTGCAAAAGAGAAGCAAAAGCACTAGAGAGGAAAGAGGAGAATCAGGGAAGTATAACCCTGTACTTTTAAGACACAATTTTCACTAAACTTTAGGCTTGTCAGGTAATACCTGAGTAGCTTTTGCTTTGATTTTCCAAACCCTGTCTAACTTTCCTCCTTCTTTATGAAGTGTTTGGTGAGCACAGAGTAGTTTCTTTTGTAAGCCTAAAATTAAAGACCTTCACTTAGGTAGTTATACTTCAACTTTGATTTTCTGTATGTTGCTTAATAATCATGAGTTACTTTTGTTACCGAAACACAGGGGTTCCATCTAGGTCCTGCTGCTTGTCACACAGAAAGCAATCTCTGAGACAATGAGTATTGCTAAGGAAGCCGGCTTTAATCAGGTGCTGCAGCCAAGGAGATGTTCAGATCCATTTCCCTGAGTGACTAAAATTAGGAGTTTATATAGCAGGGAGGAAATGTGATTATGTATGGGAAAACAGGAACTACGAAGGGTTAAGGAAGCCATCGTGATGGATGAGAGGTCTGGCATCTCATTGTTTGGATGCAGTGATCTGGTGAATTTCAGTTCATTTGATTCTGTAAAAGGAAAATAAATCTTGGGGCCCCCAAATCACTAAGCTAAAGGTAAAAGTCAAGTTGGGAACTGCTTAGGGCCAACCTGCCTCCCATTCTCTTCAAATTCACCCCTCGGCTCACTGAGATAACTATTAATACATACCAGATCGCCTCATTTGGAGAGACTAATCAGAAACTCAAAAGAATACAGCCGGACGGGTACGGTGGCTCACGCCTGTAATCCCAGCACTTTGGGAGGCCGAGGTGGGCGGATCACAAGGTCAGGAGATCGAGACCACGGTGAAACCTCGTCTCTACAGTAAAAAATACAAAAAAAAAAATTAGCCGGGCGCGGTGGCGGGCACCTGTAGTCCCAGGTACTCAGGAGGCTGAGGCAGGAGAATGGCGTGAACCCAGGAGGCAGAACTTGCAGTGAGCCGAGATCGCTCCACTGCACTCCAGCCTGGGGGACAGAGCAAGACTCTGTCTCAAAAAAAAAAAAAGAATACAGCCATTTGTCTTTTATCTACCTGCGACCTGAAAGCTCCCTCCCCACGTCGAGTTGACCCACCTTCACCTCGAGTTGTCCCACCTTTCTGGACTGAACCAGTGTATATCTTACACATATTTATTCATGTCTTATGTCTCCCTAAAATGTATAAAATCAAGCTATGCCCCTACCACCTTGTCACATGTTGTCAGGATCTCCTGAGGCTGTGTTACCGGCACAGATCCTCAACCTTGGCAAAATAAACTTTCTAAATTAACTCAGACCTGTCTCAGATTATCGGGGTTCACAATATTAATACTTTTTGAGAAGCCTGAAGGCCCTTTCCTGAAGGTAACTCTGATAAAACAAATGTTAAGTTTCAAGCTTTATTACCAGAAGGGTCAGTTTCCATGTTTATCCAAAAAAACCTGTCCATGGGACTGTTGGGTCAGTTTCACTTTTATTATCAAGAAGATTATTAAAAGTCTTACATCACTAAACCATGACTGGTTGACTGCTTTTGGGATGCCACTTTGCTCTGCACAGTGAGGATTCAGTGTCATGGGAAGGATCTAGGATGAAGTGTTTCTCAATCTGTTGCTTAGCACACTACTGTTATCTGAGGTATGGAAATACATTTGGGAAATACACCCTCCTCCGCTCTGCACTTCCCTCCCACCCCACCACTGTGTACCACTCGATTGTGAACTCCAGGAAGAAAGGGACTTGCTCACCGATGTAATCCAGCACATAGATGTATGTAAACCACAAAGAGGACAGCTGAGAAATAATAATCAAATTTGTTATTTCTGATAAGATGGTTTTAATATTGTGGCTGTTGTTAGGGGATGGCTAATGGGTTTTTGTTTGTGCAGTACACATGTATTTGATTTCCAGGATGGGCTCATCTGAAGAACACCCAAAATGTGATACTTCTAATATGTATGCCAAACTAAGAAATAAGTTCTTCCGTCTCAAAAATATCATTTGCTTCTATTAAGGAAGATTATTTAAAATAGTTAAGATACCTTAATATATTTATAAATTCAGGAAATGTATTAAATTGAGAAAAACATAAATTGTGAAATTTTGAGTACATTTGAATAGATCTTGCTGTGAATGATCATATGTTGTTTTTGGTGGGTGGATTATTAGTGGATTGGTTATCCATGACTTTTCTTCTCAATACATTTCATAAAAATGTAAGAAACGGCAGGGCACAGTGGCTCACGCCTATAATCCCAGCACTTTGGGAGGCTGAAGCAGGTGGATCATTAAGACAAGAGATCGAGACCATCCTGGCCAACATGGTGAAACCCCATCTCTACTAAAAATACAAAAATAGCTGGGCATGGTGGCACTTATCTGTAGTCCTAGTTACTTGGGAGGCTGAGGCAGGAGAATCGCTTTAACACGGGAGGCGGAGGTTGCAGTGAGCTGAGATCGCACCACTGCACTCCAGCTTGGGCGACAGAGCGAGACTGTCTCAAAAAAAAAAAAAAGAAAGAAAGAAATGCTTATAAGAAGCAAAATTAGTCATACTATATGAAATACTATACTTTTGGAAAGCTGTGTGTGAGGGGACAGGCTGGTATTTGAAAGTAATAGTTAAAATCAAATATTTGAATAATGTATAGTTGTTAGTTACCTTTTGTAGTCTCTAATACTAAATCTGTGTTGTCTAATTTGATAGCCATTAACCACATGTAGCTATTCTGATTTAAATTTAAATTAAGGCCTGCAGTGGCTCACACCTATAATCCTAGCACTGTGGGAGGCTGAGGTGCGAGGATTGCTTGAGCCCAGGAATTTGAGACCAGCCTGGGCAACATAGGGAGACCCCCATCTCTACCAAAAAAAAAAAAAATGTGTGTGTGTGTGTATATATGTGTGTGTGTGTGTGTGTGTGTATGCCGACTGTGGTGTTGTGTGCCTGTAGTTCCAGCTACACAAGAGGCTGAGGGGGGAGGATCAGTTGAGTCCAGGAGTTTGAGGCTGCAGTGAGCTGTGATCCTGCCATGGCACTGTAGCCTGGGTGAGAGAGTGAGACCCTGTCTCTTTAAAAAAAAGTTTTTTCTGAATTAATTTAAATGAAATAAAATTAATGTAGTTTCTCAAAGTAGCCATATTTCATGGGCTCAGTAGCCACACACATGTGGCTAGTGGTGGCGGTGTTGAACACTGCAAATAGAGAACATTTTTTTCCATTATCACAGAAAGTTCTATTGCATAGCACTTTTGTATAAATTAATGAAAATTGCTACAAGATTTCACCAACTTTATATATTCTGAAAGTTGGAGAATAGAGTGCAAGATACTTGTTCTCCGGAATTCTTAGGTGGGACCGTTTACAATGGTTAACCTGTCTGGTAGGGGACAGAGGGAACTTTTAAATTATAGAGTTCTTGCTATGTTCTTATTTGTTGTTCACAACAGCCAGGCCAGGCAGTTAGTATTATCTCCATTTCATAGATGAGATCAAACCTGTAAGTGGAGGAACTGTAATTTGAACCAAGGTTTGTCTGAGTGTAAATCCTCCATTTTTTGTTCTTGTTTTGGACTTAGGGGTGGTGCTGAATGGATTCTAATCCCTAGTTCATGGTGTATTGTCATTGGCTATCAAAGACCCTTTTCTTCCTCACACTCATAGGCAACCATTTTAATGCGTGTTTGATTTATCTTTTTTTAAAATTTTTTTTAAAGTGAAAGCAAGTTTATGAAGAAAATAAGGGAATAAAGAATGGCTACTCCATAGGCAGAACAGCCCGATTTATCTTTTTGTTTATTTTTGCAAGATACACCATTGTAGCTTCAAAACTGTTAATTTGACACTTACATGGATGGTACTGTATTATATAATCTGAGATTTTCCTAATTTAGGATGCTGTTTGATGATTTAAACACCTAGCCTTTTCAAAAGTTTTGTGAAAAAAATCTTTTACCTGGTGTTAGACTTTTGGCCTTTGTAATCAGAGAAGTCTGAAAGAATCTCCTATTTTCCTCTTTGCTTAGGGAGTATTGATAGAAGGATCATTTGTCCCTGAATATTTGTAAATAATTTATATTACTTTTGTTTTCTTCATCATTAGGCAGCCAGTAATTACTTCTCATACTTCTCACATAGTGCATCTGAGCATTGTAGCTGCTTTTTTTTAATTGAAATTTTTATTGTGCTAATTGTAGATTCATATACAGTTGTAAGAAATAATGTAGAGAGATTCCTTGTACACTTTGCCCAAGTGCAGCTGCTTTTTATGCTTCTAATTTGTATGTAGGCTTGCTGGGAAGGGGAGATGTAAACAAGCTTGTTAGAATTATGTTAATTAAGAGTAAAGGCCGGACACTTTTTCTTAAGAATATAGTGAATATATGAACTTTAGCATGTGGACTTACTTTTAGCTGCTTTTTTGCTTAAGTTTTAGTATTGCTAAAATAACATTTTTAGCCAAATTAAATTTAAAGAGTTTAATTGAGCAAAGAATGATTCACAAATTGGTCAGTCTCCTCAGTCATTTTAGGTCCAGAGAGACGCCAGCACAGCCACGTGGTGGAAAATTTATGGGCAGAAAAAGGAAAGTGATGTACAGAAACCGAAACTGAAACAGCTGCATTGGTTCCAACTAAGCATTTGCTTTATTTGAACACTGTTCGAACAGTTGGCCCCCTTCGGCCAAAACTTGGTGATTGGCACCAGAGTAGGTTACTGTCTTTTTACACATCTATTTACATATCTGTTTCTCCGTTCATTATGTACAGAGAAACTTTTAGGCCAAACTTAAAATATGTAGCCTAAGGGAGGTAGCTTTAGGTTAAGCTTGATTTCACAGTATGTATTTCAGATAGTGAAGTTATTATATAGCTGAGTTTTGGATAAATGATATAGTTTTTTTTTTTTTTTAAAGTAAATTGAATTTTTCATACAAATACTATTGCAGGTTAATTATACAAATATGAAATCTTAAATTTTGATAATGATTAGAGATTTCTATGTATGTTTTGTTTTAGGTTGTTTCTCGAAGAAATCCAGAGGATGTCCAGGAGGTAACATTTATATGCAGATTTTATTTTATGTATTTGATAAAAATTTAATTAAATGCTTTTTTTTTGAGGAAATCGCCTGAATCATTTATACATCAATCTCTTTTTTTCTGAGACAGAGTTTCGCTCTTGTTGCTCAGGCTGGAGTGCAGTGNGAAGTTATTATATAGCTGAGTTTTGGATAAATGATATAGTTTTTTTTTTTTTTAAAGTAAATTGAATTTTCATACAAATACTATTGCAGGTTAATTATACAAATATGAAATCTTAAATTTTGATAATGATTAGAGATTTCTATGTATGTTTTGTTTTAGGTTGTTTCTCGAAGAAATCCAGAGGATGTCCAGGAGGTAACATTTATATGCAGATTTTATTTTATGTATTTGATAAAATTTAATTAAATGCTTTTTTTTTGAGGAAATCGCCTGAATCATTTATACATCAATCTCTTTTTTTCTGAGACAGAGTTTCGCTCTTGTTGCTCAGGCTGGAGTGCAGTGGCACGATCTCGGCTCACTGCAACCTCCACTTCCCAGGTTCAAGCAATTCTCCTGCCTCAGCCTCCTGAGTAGCTGGGATTACAGGCATCTGCCACCACGCCCAGCTGTTTTTGTATTTTTAGTAGAGAGAGGGTTTCACCATGTTGGCCAGGTTGTTCTCGAACTCCTGACCTCAGGTGATCCACCCGCTTGTCCTCCCAAAGTGCTGGGATTACAAATGTGAGCCACTGTGCCCGGCCTGTACATCAGTCTTTATATGTTTGCGTGAAGATTGTCTTCAGTTCACAAAACAGTAGCTGAAGTGTCCTATTTGAGACCTACTAAAAGTGTTAAGTTTTAGTAGGTGTTAAGTTATATAAATAAGAATTTAATGAATTATGGTGCTGTTTACTAAGTGATAATTGTTATGGTAACTGGTGTTTACAAGATGTCGGTATCACTCACGGGTCCCTATTTACCCATTTCAAGATCATAATGCCTGTGTAATAAAAAGTATTTGGTAACTAATACTTATTTTAAAGATTCTAACAGTAAATTATGGGTCTCCAACTACTTTCACTTTTATGTTGAATTGACATGTTGACATCTTGGAAAACTGCTTTAGGCATAGATGTTTCTTTTTTTAAAACTTTTTAAGTTAGTAAGTTCTTTTGCAGATTCTTCTGTGCATTTTTTCCTTCTTTCTATAGTGATACCAACATGTTATGCTTTGCTTAATATTGTGGAATTCTCTGTATTTACTTTGCGCTTGTTGTACATCTTTAGGAATCCTTACTGAGGAGCTTG
The DNA here is from genome assembly GCF_001698545.2 of Rhinopithecus bieti. Taxonomy (NCBI): domain Eukaryota; kingdom Metazoa; phylum Chordata; class Mammalia; order Primates; family Cercopithecidae; genus Rhinopithecus; species Rhinopithecus bieti. Next base: position 780,197 of record NW_016814760.1, on the reverse strand, counting down.
CTGCATTGAATGTTTCTTGACTTACTTTCATTTTAGTCTCTGCTCATTTTCACTAAGACTAGAAGGAAATATATAGGAATTTTTCCCCCTTCCCTAATGTGTTTAAAACAGATACTTTAAGTTTACAGTGCTGATTCTGCAACAGTGTTTTTTTTCCCCACAATTAAATATGAATGTCTTTGGGTGGTAGGTTCTTTCTGTTTAGCCACAGGTCTCACTACTCTACAGAAAATACCTGGCTTGATTCATACATTTAAGGTGACTGTTTGGTACTGGTTGGTATGAGTGTATGGCCCCAGGTTTAGATAATATTTAATGTTTTTTTTTTTTTTTTTTGAGACGGAGTCTCACTGTGTCGCCCAGGCTGGAGTGCAGTGGCACGATCACTGCAAGCTTCATTCACCTCCTGGGTTCACACCATTCTCCTGCATCAGCCTCGCAAGTAGCTGGGACTACAGGCGCCCGCCATCACGCCCGGCTAATTTTTTGTATTTTTAGTAGAGACAGGGTTTACACTATGTTAGCCAGGATGGTCTTCATCTCCTGACCTCGTGATCCACCCACCTTGGCCTCCCAAAGTGCTGGGGTTACAGGCATGAGCCACCGCGCCCGGCTGATAATATTTAAATTTTATACGTTATCATTTCTGGCTATGTCTGATTTCATAGTTGTTTTTGTCCTATGATTTAAAACAGACATATTTTTATACAAAATTCAGCTGGGCATGGTGGCAGGTGCCTGTAATCCTAGCTACTTGGGAGGCTGAGGCAGGAGAATTGCTTGAACCTGGGAGGCAAAGGTTGCAGTGAGCTGAGATCGCATCTCTGCACTCCAGCCTGAGCGACAGAGACTCTGTCTCAAAAAAAAAAAAAAAAAAAAATAAATAAAAAGAAAAGATTTAATATGATTTTCCTGAATTTTCCTGATGGGTTTTAAGACAATTCCTTCATCAGGAAACAGGAAGAATATTGTAATATTGTTATTTTGAAAGAAATATATATATATATATGTATCAGTGAAAGTAATTTGCACTGTTGATTAAAGTACTTTTCTGTCTTGTATCAATTGATGAGTGTGAACTAGTCTTTAGATTTCTAGTTTACAACTCTTAAAATTGAAAATGGGTGTATTTCCTTTGAATGCACTGTCTGATTGCTGTGCTGTAGTTTGTAGCTTGATGTTCCCATTTTCCAGGGAGAATCCTGAACCAACCTATCCATGAACATACTCTCTGCCATTTTCTTAGTCCTTTTTTCGGGAAAACTCTTTTATAATAACAACTGTTGGTGAACCTTTCATCAGAAAACTCTTGTAAGTGTCTTTTAGTTAGATAATTGCATGGTTCTTTGTTAGAAGTGGTATAAATTTTTAAAAGTCTTCTATTTAGTTGGCTTCTGAAAATATAGGATAATCTTGAAATTATAACAGCACTTTTTTTAGTTTCCCATTTAGTGTATTTAAACATTGGAATTCTCATTTGGGAGAGGAATTCACCCCGTGGAGTTTGTTTTTCACTTCCTTTCACTTTCCCTTTCCATTAACTTATTCATGTATTACTGCTTTAGACTATAGTAAGGCTTCACAAGGGCTAGTGAGGACTAGATGTACTGATAGTTCCACCAAATATAGGGCTAGTAATACGCTAGCCTTATAAAATGGGAGAAATTTTGTTGTTTTTCTTTTATCTATACCTTGGCACATGCCACCACATATCAGTGTTATCTTCCTAAGAATGCTAAACAATCTGTGCTCTCATTCAGTAGATTGTGTAGAACATGAATAGACAGCAGAAAAGTGAAGAAGAGATGGTTTTGAACCCCTTACCCTTTTTTAAACAAATTAACCTATACCTGTTTCTTTCTACAGGTAGGGTATTTCACTGGTGAAATTTGGGGAAGGAAAAGAACTGAAATAGGACTTTCTATGTATTATGTTGGAAATCTCTAACTTTTAAATCCTTTTTTAAAAAAATAGTTTTATTATTTATTTATTATTTTTATTTATTTATTTCTTGAGATGGAGTCTCGCTCTGTCACCCAGGCTGGAGTGCAGTGGCGTGATCTCGGCTCACTGCA
>NW_016814760.1:770543-775740 GCF_001698545.2 Rhinopithecus bieti | reverse complement strand
AAAGAACTGAAATAGGACTTTCTATGTATTATGTTGGAAATCTCTAACTTTTAAATCCTTTTTTAAAAAAATAGTTTTATTATTTATTTATTATTTTTATTTATTTATTTCTTGAGATGGAGTCTCGCTCTGTCACCCAGGCTGGAGTGCAGTGGCGTGATCTCGGCTCACTGCAACCTCTGCCTCCCAGGCTCAAGTGATTCTCCTGCCTCAGCCTCCTGAATAGCTGGGACTACAGGCACCCGCCACCATGCCTGGCTGATTTTTGTATTTTTAGTAGAGACGGGGTTTTACCATGTTGGCCAGGCTGGTCTCAAACTGCTGACCTCAGGTGATCTCGGCCTCCCAAAATGCTGTGATTACAAGTGTGAGAAAAAATCATTTTAGAAAATAAGTACACACTCATATATCAATGAAATATATCAAGGGAAAGGAAAGGCTCTTGAACAGAGGGAAAAGAAAATTCTTAAGCAAATGGTATGGTAGTGCTGTTGATTGTAGGAAGAGATAATCCAGCAAATTTTAAATATTAATACTATGCGAGAGTGAAAAGGACAAAGTTAATTCAATTGGTGGTTCTGTAAAATACAGGAATCTAAAAGGTTTTGGTGTTATTAAGTGTAATTATCTGAAAAGGAAACATTTATGTAAAAAATATTTAAGGGAATGTTTTAATGAAAATTAAGTTTTATTTGTATTTTTTATATGGTTATCACTGAATTAATATTTCATTGAGACATTTTCTTCAGAGTGATTTTAATAAATAAGGAATTTGTGGAGACTTGGTTCAGTAAAGAAATAGGTGTTATAGACCTATTTTTCCCGATGGGAAAGTACTGAACATTAATTCGGGAAAATAATTTCTATATGTGTCTTTGAGGACTTTGTGTGGTCCAGGTATGAACATCAGTACTTGCTGTTGTAGTGGAAGTATACCTTTGTTCACTTTTGTATTTTGAAGATTTCTGGAAACTTCAAAACTCAGAAGGAGTAAGAAGAAAAGGAGGCAGTGGATGTGACATTTTGCGATGCTGTTAGGTATTTTGGTTTTGCAGCCATAGGGTTGAGAAGAAGGAATATGAGAGTGAATAAATTAGGGCATGGTGAAGAAACACAGATTCTCATTTGGGGGTTCTAATTCTTGCTTTGACAGACTATCTACTGGTTCATATACCATGGTATTTTAATAATTATCATGATTAAATTGTTGAATTTTGCCCCTTACGTTTCTCTTGCAGTATTTAAAAAAGACCTTAACTAGAATAAAATATTTATCTGCAAATCTAATTGTTTCCATGAGCTACAGTCTTTTGAATAACTTTCATGTCCAGGTCATAATGACCTTAACCTTAGGTAATGTCCGGTTTATAATGACATTCACTTTATATAAGGTACTGCTTACATAAGCCCATCACCCATTTCTCCTTTAATTCCTTGGCAATGTAGTACGATTGTATTTTGATATATTTTAAAAATACAAAAATAACAATATTTTGTTCCCATCATTTCATTGTTAGAATCCTCACATCTCATTGCACATGCTGAGAAACCTTTCCTGAGTGATTACTGCCTGTCTGCTACTGATCTTTTAATCTATGGGTTAATAGGTCCTGCTCAGTTCTTGCTCTTCAACCCTAAACCTGTCTATCTCATTGAATAGCTCCAAGCAGCTCCCTCACGAACTCCTAAGTTAAATGTGTTGAAAATTGAACCTCTTTCTTGCCTCGGAACTGCTGCTTCTTCCTTGCTGTTCACTTCAGGGCATGGCACCACCATTCTGTAGCAAAACTTACTGCACAGCTATTTATTCTTCAGTGTTCTTCAGTTTATTTATCATTTTAGGCAAATACTGAGTATGTACTTTTGTTTAAAAATTGCCTAAATTAATTGCCTTCATTTAGTAATATATACTTGACATCTCACTCTCCTTTTAGAAACTTCACCCCAGTTCCCTCCCCTTTTAAAAAATTTTATCAGTCTACTGACCACTTCCCTTCAGAACTCTCTAAGGTAGTACTTTTTGTGAAGGCTTCTCAGACGTACAAGTCTGATTTAGGTACTACATCTGCAGCACTCTTGAGCTGCCCCTCTCAGCATTTTTCAAGCCATCTTATGATGTTGTTGTTTTATGATGTGTTGGCTTATTCTTCCTAACTAGGCTGTGAACTGTTTGAAGGCAGGGCCTGTATTTCCCTTGTCTTCATACTTTGTGACAATATGATGCTTAGTGGAAAGTAGGGCCATAGAAATATTTGTTTTGGTGACTCTTTTTGTTGTTGAGTAAATGAATACAAAGGAAGCATCAGGAGGAAGCAGTTTTTGAAAAATGAATTCATATTATAGTCTGCCTAGCCTCCTAGGATTATAACTGTATTAAAACAATAAACATTAAGGTAGAATTTTGGCAGCATGAAAAGTTTGCTGAAGAATTTTATACATGCAGAGGGTAGGTTTTTTGGCAAGAATCTCTGAAATCACACCTGATTACCTGCTTGACCTGTTATTTGCTCATTGGCATTATACTCTATTGTACATGAAAAACTTGTTAGAAAAGTTTGTTAGAACTGAGATGGTTAAGCTTTTCAGAAGTAAAGACCCCAGTATCTGAAGTAATGGGATTTAAAACTCAATTTTACCCTATTTTCTAGAGATCGAGGGGCTGAATCTGTGATATCAAGGCCATGTTTCAAATCCTTTTTCTTTACAAGGTTTTTTGATTTTTTTAAATATAATCTGAGTAAGGTTAAATAATAATTCAGACTAATGAAGGAAAACACACTTTTACATGTTGTCTAATCTAGGTGATAGTTTTGTTTTGTTTTTAAAAATATACTAATTTTAATGATGTTCTGGTCAGGATTCAGCTTGCCTGCAGACATCTTATTACTAGTGTAAATTAAGATTTATGACATGAAAGTCCATGTTAATTGCTTACTGCATAGCTATTTCTTCGGTGTTACTCAGTTTATCCTTTTAGGCAAATACTGAGTATGTACTTTTGTTTAAAAATTGCCTAAATTAATTGTTTTATCTTTATAAATGTATTATTTTGAGAAAGAATACATGTTTTGACATCTAACTCATTTGTAGGCCAATTGTAATTGGTTTTTGAGCAGATGAAGTGACATTTTATATAGAATACATCTTCTCCATATTGGGTTGAATATTTTTCCAGTGTGAATACTTGTTTAAAATGAAAATTTGAAACCAAAACAGAATAGTTTGAGGAAGAATTGCCACTTTACATGTAATATATTTTTACTTTTTTTTTTTTGTGCCCCTGGTCAGCAGGAATCTGCCTTATATTTTTAAAGCAAATACTATTAGTTAATTTCAGTCAGTTAATCATATTGGTTAGGACATGTGTTTGCCTTTGCATGACAATTTTGAATACTTTAATGAAAAGATTATTTGTTGTTCAGATATCTGAGCCTAAATGGTTATGAGATACATGTTTAATTTTTTTCTCTCTTTAGATAATTGTATGGAAGAGATATAGTGATTTTAAGAAACTACACAAAGAACTATGGCAAATTCACAAAAACTTATTCCGACATTCAGAATTGTTTCCTCCATTTGCTAAAGGAATAGTGTTTGGTAAGTGATAATTTTGAAATTGTAATTTAAAAAAGTGATAATTCATTTTGTATATATACTGAACTCTAACATAACTACACTATGAAGTCAGAAGCCCCTTTGCTTATTGAGATAATTCATATTGTTCAGCAAGCACTTGAAATTGTCTTTTCTTCTTCTTGTTATAGTTTTGTGTACCCAGAATATATTTACTCTTCCCATCTGTGAAACAAAACAACTTCAGTTCCAACCAACCAAATAAAAAACCCTGTAGGAACATAAGAAAAGGTGATATTCAATTATTCTTACTAGTTTTAAAATTCTTTCTTTTTTTAAAATTGTCTCGTTTTATACGTTTCCCTGACACCTTGCTTATAGTATGAATGGTATGGTTTTCTAGTCTTTGCTTCTTGCAACTTCTTTTTGATACCTTAGTATTCTTTTTTTTTTTTTTTTTTTTGCCTCATCAATTTTCAAATACCTAGGTAACAGTTTTTTATATTAAATTTTGTTGTCAAAATAATTGGTGTAGTTTCTGTCCCCTGTCTGGATTTTGACTGGGAATATAGAATATTCATGTGTTTTTTTTTCTATAACTGTAACGTAAATGTTCTTATAGGGACAGAATTTTTTTATTTTGAAATGGAGTCTTGTTCTGTCACCTAGGCTGGAGTGCAGTGATGCAATCTTGGCTCACTGCAACCTCAACCTCCTGGGTTCAAGTGATTCTCCTGCCTCAGCCTCCCGAGTAGTTGGGATTACAGGCACCTGCCACCACGCCCGGCTCATTTTTGTATTTTTAGTAGAGATGAGGTTTCACCATGTTGGCCAGGCATGGTGAAACTGACCTCCTCACCTTAACCGGTCCGCCTGCCTTGGCCTCCCAAAGTGCTGGGATTACAGGCATGAGCCAGAACATTTTATCCTATTACTTTTTGCAACCAATTTCTGCATATGGAATTGCAGAGTCAATGTATATGCACATTTATTTTTCAAACTAGACAGTTTTTTTTTCAGGTTATGAAAGTAGTATATGCAAATAACTCAGATGGTGCAGAAAAATACTTAAAACTTAAATAGAAAGAAATTCAACAATAATACCATCTCCTAGATAGTATAATATTTTGGCATATTATTGTAGACTGTGAGTGTGTGTGTGTGGCGTATTTTTGTGCTTATGAATATGTGTATGCCTATTTACCCATCTATGTATAGAAACCTCAAAAATGGAATCTTGCTATGTATGATTTTGTAACCTGGTTTTATAAAACAGTATATACATTTTTTCTTTATTTTTTATATGACAGTATATTATGATTGTCTTTTCATGTCAATAAAAAGATCTGTATTACTAATTTTAATACGTACATAGTATTCCAGTTTTTGAACTGATTTATTAACCAGTCTTCTACTGGTATATTACTTTTGGCCTTTTGCTGTTATAAATAACATCACAGTTAATATTCTTATTCATACATTACTGTGCTGGTATACAGTAGGGTGAATTCCTGGGAGGAGAATTACTCATTCAAGGGGTCTGCATATATTTGAGACTTTTGATGCATATTGCCTCTTTTTTTTTTTTTTATTATACTTTAAGTTCTAGGTACATGTGCATAAC
>NW_016814760.1:732252-766564 GCF_001698545.2 Rhinopithecus bieti | reverse complement strand
CTTCCCAGGTGAGGCGATGCCTCGCCCTGCTTCAGCTCTCGCTGGTCGGGCTGCAGCAGCTGACCAGCACCGATTGTCTGGCACTCCCTAGTGAGATGACCCCAGTACCTCAGTTGAAAATGCAGAAAGCACCGGTCTTCTGTGTCTCTCGCGCTGGGAGTTGGAGACTGGAGCTGTTCCTATTCGGCCATCTTGCTCCGCCCCCTGTGTGTTATCTGCCTCATTGCTTTAAATAATTGTAACATCATTGTCCTTTATACATTGGAAAAACTTTTAAATTATTATTATTATTATTATTTTTTGAGACAGAGTATCACTCTGTCACCCAGGCTGGAGTACAGTGGTGTGATCTTGCTCACTGTAGCCTTGACTTCCTGGGCTCAGGGGATTCTCCTACCTTGGCTTCCCAGGTAGCTGGGACTATAGGCGCACATCACCATGCCTAGCTAATTTTTCTATTTTTGTAGAAATGGAGTTTCACCATGTTTCCCGGGCTGGTCTTGAACTCCTGGGCTTAAGCGATCTGCCTACCTCAGCCTCCCAAAGTGCTGGGATTAAAGGTGTGATCCACTGCGCCTGGCAGGTAACTTTTAAAGAGGCATGTGGCTAAGTAAAATAAAAACAAAACAAAACAAAGGTAGTATTGAAGAATATACAATAAAAACAAGTTTCCTGCTCCTTCCCTCCACCCAGTTTTGCTTCCAGACATAACTGAATTTTATTCCTATTTTTTGTTTTTCAAGTACTTTTTTCTGTATCTGTAATAAGCCTATACCATTTTTTCTTTTTTCTTTTCTTTTTTTTTAAAGATGGAATTTTGCTCTTGTCGCCCGAACTGTAGTGCAGTGGAGTGATCTCGGCTCACTGCAACCTCTGCCTCCCGGGTTCAAGCGATTCTCCTGCCTCAGCCTCCCGAGTAGCTGGAATTACAGGCACCTGCCACCACACCTAGCTCATTTTTTGTATTTTTAGTAGAGACGGAGTTTTGCCATGTTGGGCAGGCTGGTCTCGAACTCCTGACCTCAGGTGATCTGGCCTCCTTGGCCTCCCAAAGTGCTGGGATTACAGGCGTGAGCCACTTCACCTGGCCCATTTTTTCTTGATTTAACAACTTTTACATATCTATTGACTCACTACTCTGGTGGGTATTTAGCTTGTTTACCCTGTTTCTCTGTATTATTGCATAATGTTTTTAGTTCTTCTATTGACTTTCTCATTCCGTAACTGTGGACAATATCATTTGTCTAAGATGATTCTAATAGCATTTTTGATCTTCCTCCTACCTCTTTAGCTCTCTTCCCCACTTAACATTTGAAATCTATACTTATATTTTAACATTTGTCAAAGGTGGTGATATTTATATTCTTTTTATTGGTTATAATTAAGCTTGTAATGTATAGAATAATTCTCAAAGCTGTAATTTAATAAACTTCGTTTATAACATTATTATTTTTTGAGACAGAGTCTCACTCTGTCACCCTGGGTGGAGTGCAGTGGTGTGATCACACAGCCTCCACCTCCTGAGTTAAAGCAATCCTTCCACCTCAGCCCCCTGAGAAGCTGGGACTACAGGCACGTGCCACCATGCCAGTCTAATTTTTGTAATTTTTGTAGCAACAGGTTTCCACCATATTGCCCAGGCTGGTCTTTAACACCTGTGGTCAGGCAATCCTCCTGCCTCAGTCTTCCTAAGTGCTGGGATTATAAGCATGAGCCACTGCACCCCGCCTTATAACGTTATTATGACAGAGCAAATATTGTTCATTATAAAGTCAGGTTGTGTACCACAATTACCTTTTGTTCTGCAAGGTTCGATAGTTACAATTACTGTGTCAACATAAGAAAAATGTGTAAGTGAAGTCTCTGTTTTCCTTATACTACATTAGGGAATTGAAATCATGCTACATTTTAGTTTGCTAAATATTTGGACGATGCCTTTTGTGATAGCCAGCCTCCAAGATAGCCTCCTATGATTCTCGCCTCCTGGTATTCACACCTTTGTGTCTTCCCTTCTGTCTTAGTCTGTGTAGTGTTGCTACAAAGGAATAGCCGGGGCTGGGTAACTTATAAAGAAAAGAGGTTTATTTGGCTTATGGTTTTACAGGAGGTAAAAGATGCATGAGGCCTCCATCTGCATCTAGGAAGGGCCTCAGATTGCTTCCACTCATGGCAGAAGGGGAATGAGAGGCCACCACATGGTGAGAGAAGGAAACGAGAGAGAGGAGGAGGTGCCAGGCTTTTTCCAACAGGTTTAGTTCATGGGAACTAAGAGTGAGAACCAGCAAGCCAGTCATGAGACATCCATTCCCGTGATCCAAACATCTCACACCAGGCCTCACCTTGAACATTGGGGATCAGATTTCAACGTGAGACTTGGTGGGGTCAAACACACCATATCTAAACATAGCACTTTCCCAGATTGTACCAGGGTTGGTCTGTGTGACCAATAGCAAAAGTGATGATATATCTCATTCCTGAGATTTGTTTATAAAATACTGTGGCATCTCTCTTAAGGTTTTTTTTTTTTTTTTTTTTTTTCCCCCCTTTCTCTTTCTCATAACTTGCTCTGAGGGATACCAGCTCTTCCTATGGTAAGAACATTGTGGTAGCATATGAAGAGGCCCACATGGTGAGGAACAGGGGCTTCCAGCCAAAAACTAGTAAGCATGAAACCTGCCACAGCCATGTGAATGAACTTAGGAGCAGATTCTCCAGTCCCAGTTGAACTTCGAGATAACTGCAGCGTTGACTGACACTTAACAGCAATCTCATGAGTCGCCTGGGTTAGAGCCACCCAGCCAAGCCACTTTTGAATTCCTGACCCTCAGAGACTGATTGAGATAGTAAATGTTTGTTGTAGGCTACCATGTTTTGGGATAATTTGTTACACAGCAATAACTACTTAATAGACTTTGTAACAAAACTGAAAATGTGGAGAGTGGTTTTGAAATGAGCTGTGGGCTTTGAGGAAAGTGTTGATAAGTGCCTGAAGTACCTTAAATAAGTGATTAATTGGGCCTGGCGCAGTGGCTCATGCCTGTAATCCCAGCACTTTGCGGGGCCGAGGCGGGCGGATCATGAGGTCAGGAGATCGAAACCATCCTGGCTAACATCATGAAACCCCGTCTCAACTAAAAATACGAAAAAAAAAAATAAATAAAATTAGCTGGGTGTGGTGGCTGGTGCCTATAGTCCCAGCTACTCGGGAGGCTGAGGCACGAGAATGGTGTGAAACCGCGAGGTGGAGTTTACAGTGAGCCGAGATCGCGTCACTGCACTCTAGCTTGGGCGACAGAGAAAGACTCTGTCTCAAAAAAAAAAAAAAAAAAAAAAGTGATTCATTGGAGCCTCATGGTATTTGGTAAGACTGCAAGTGAGGATTCCCAAGGAAGTTAGGTAATTGTTACTGGAAACTGGACGGAAGATCCCTCTTATGTAGTTGCAGAAAGTTTAGCAACATTGTTGCCTATAGTTATGTGGAAAATTGAGAACGTACCAGATGAACTGGGTAAGCTAGCTGGAGATTTCCACTCAGAGTATTTACAGTGTGGTGCTTCTTGCTGCTCATAGTAAAATGTGAAAGGAGAGAGAGAAACTAAAGGAAGGATTGTTAAACAAAAAGGACCTGGGACTTGTTTTGAAAGTGCTGTCTTTCTGGATAGCAGAGAGTACTAAAATTAAGAAATGACTTCTGAGCAAACGTGGCCTAAAGATGAAGCCCAGTGTGAACTAAAATGTTTCTTAAGACCTCAGAAAGACTCAGTCAGACAAAATGCTTTCAGTAGAGATTAAGGTTGTGCCTTACAGAGCCTCTCAAATAGGGCTTCGTGGAAGTGTAAGCCTCAGCCAGCTCAGTAGAAGCCAAAGCTACAGAAGGGTTTAACTTGAGATTTGTGGCTATCACTTTTGTCTAATTGAGTAAACCCCAATAAGAGTCATAGGTGACCCCCCCCAAAAAAGTTAAAAGTATATATGCAGAAGCATTGTTAGCTTGGACTGACAAGCACAAAAGCAGTACAAAGTGAAAAGAGACTTTTGTCTCCCCAAATTTTACTGGCAGGAAGGCTAAAACAACCATGAAGCCATACACCTTGCTCTTTTTCATCGAAAAGGAGGTATGACTCAGAGGGTGGAACCAATAGCTCAGAGGGCAGAGCCATAGCCTTGGAGAATTTATTCCCAGCCTGTGAGCCTTAATCAGAAACTTCTAACATTTGCCCTGCTGGATTTCAGAATTACTATGGACCCATTGATTTCTTTGGGGCTTGCATGTACCCCCTTTTTGTACAGGAATGTCTATAGCAGTTATTCCATGCCTATCCCACTGTTGTATATTGAGTGGGTAGAGGGGAGGTAACTTGTCTATAGTTTCACAGGTTAGGAAGATTGTACTTAAGGGGCTCCTCTTAGGGAATGACACCTGAAGAACCTCAATCACACATGGATCTGACTTACATGATGAGATCCTGGACTTTGAATTGTTGCCATAATGGGATGAGACTTTTGGGGACCTTGGGAGGAGGGTGAGGAGATCTTGTATGTGGGAGGAGTGTGAATCTTTGAGGGCCAAAGAGCGGTCTGTGTTGGCCAGCTTCCAAGATGGCCCCCAGTGGTCTCTGTCTCCTGATATTTATGTTCTTGTGAAGTCCCCTCCCACATTGAACCAGGACTAGTCTGTATGACTAGTAGCATATGCAGAAGGGATGGTATGTCACTTCCAGGATTAGGTTATAAAAAAAGACTGTAGCTTCCATCTTGTGTGCTCATGCTCCCACCTCGCCTCCAAGTGTCATTACATGTTTTGAGGAAACTGGTTGCTGTATGGTGAGAACACTCAGGCAGCCTGTGGAGATGAGGGATGTTTCAAACTTATAGAAAGTTGCAGGAAGAAGAATAGTACAAGAACCGCTGTATACTTTTCAGCCAGATTTACTTACTGTTAAGCTTTTATCCCATTTACTTTATCATTTGCTGGTGTCTCTCTCTTTCTCCTTCCCTTTCTCCCTTTCCCTCTCTTCCTCTATCTCCTCTCTCTCTCCCTCTTCCTCTCTCTTCCCCAGCACACACACATAAAATATATGCACATAATTTTACATTATTTTAAGTTTTAAATTTTTAACTTTTCTTTTTTTGAGACAGGGTCTCACTTTGTTGTCCAGGCTGGAGTGCAGTGTCAGAGTCAGGGCTCACTGCACCTCGACCTCCAGGGCTCAAGTGATCCTCCCACTTTAGCCTCCCTAAATGCTGGGATTACACGTGTGAGCCACCACACCTGGCCATAATTTTTTAATAAGTTATTCCAAATTATATTCCAAGTTTCATGTCCCTTTACTCCTAAGCACTTCAGTTCTTCACTAAGAAAAGGGATATTCTGTTATGTCGATGAAGTTCACTTATCAATTTGAGTAAATTTAATATTGATACAATACATTTTTATAATTTACCATCTGTATTCCAATTTTGTTAGTTGACCTTTTAATGTCATTTTTCTTCTCTCTGGTATAGGATCCATTCTAGGATTGGTATTTTACTTAGTTGCTGTCTTTAGTCTCTAATCTGGAATGTTAATATAGCTGTTTTTTGTTTTTCATTATATTGGCATTTTTTTTTCTTTTTTGAGACGGAAGTCTCGCTCTTTCGTCCAGGCAGGACTGTAGTGGCGCTATCTCGGCTCACTGTAAGCTCTGCCTCCCGGGTTCAAGCCATTGTCCTGCCTCAGCCTCCTGAGTAGCTGGAACTACAGGTGCCCGCCACTGGGCCCGGCTAATGTTTTATATTTTTAGTAGAGACGGAGTTTCACTGTGTTAGCCAGGATGGTCTCAATCTCCTGACCTCGTGATCCACCCACCTCAGCCTCCCAAAGTGCTGGGATTACAGACGTGAGCCACTGCGCCCGGCCTATGTTGGCATTTTTGAAGAATACCTTCTCCCTCTCTATCCATATCCTTTTCCCCGCTTTTAATGAGAGTGATCCTCATTTTAGGTTCTCTGATGTTTTCTCATGTTTTGTTCTAGGTTATGAATTCTTCCTGGCTGGATACTACATAGGTGTCCTCAGAGTATCTCATCTGAAGGCACGTGATGTCTGTCTGCCCCTCATTAGTGATATGAATTTATGTCACTTGGTCAAGGTATTGTCCAGCTTTTCCACTATGTTAGTTTCCTGGGGCTGCCATAACAGATTACCATACACTTGGTGGCATAAAACAATGGAAATTTATTTTCTCACAGTTATGAAGCCCAGAAGTCTGAAATCGGTACCACTGGGCTGAAATCAAGGTGTCGGCAGGGGATATCCTCTTTTCAGAGGAGAGACACTATTCCTTGCCTCTTTCAGCATTTGGTAGCTGCCAACATTCCTTGGCTTGTGGCAGCATTACTTTAGTCTTCAGGGCCCTCAACTTCAAACCTCACTCTGCTCCATCTTCATATTTCCCTCTTTGTGAAATCTCCCTCTGATTTTCTTATAAGGACATTGTGAGACATTTAGTGCCTATCCAGATAATGCAGGATAATGTCCCCATCTTGAAATCCTTCATCATATCTGCAGATTCTTTTTCTAAAAAAGGTAATATTTACAGGTTCCAGGAATTGGCTTTTGGGGACCATTTTTCAGACTACTATACAATGTATATTCATCTTTTTTTCTTTCTTGAAGCTAATAAGTAACCTTTGGGGAGACATTTGTAAGGTCATGAAAACATCTTGCTCTTCTACAAAATTATCCCCTGGAAGCATCCATTGATGATTCTTGCCTAACCCAATGTTTATATGATAGTTACAGAATAATGATTTTCCAATTCCTGTACTCCACCACCTTTGCTATTACCCTTCCTTCTTCCTTTATCTGTGTCTGTGTTTATGCATCTATGTTTCTCTTTGTATCTATACAGCTGTGTATCTGTATCTGTATCTGTATAGCTATATATTGTATCCATGAATCTGTCCATCTATCCCTGATTGATCTGGACTCACTTATCTTTTTTTTTCTAGTAGTTTAGAATTCATTAATACATTTAATTATTTTGATGCACAAATTGTCCCAGCTTTGATCAGTAGGAGCCCTTTTAAGCTGGATTCTGTGTCCTTGTAACTTCCTCTCATCCTGTTTTCTTTTTTTTTATTTCAGCACTTACTATTTTTAGGCATAACAAGATGTTCAGTGCTCGTCTTGAATTTATTCTGCTCCTGCCCTGAAATCTGCCATTTCTTCAAGGAACCCTGGTTGCTTTTTGTGGATAATGGTGTTAAAGACTATGCTGCTTCTCAGTTTATTGTATTTTAGCTCCAAATCCATCCTTCATTGCCTTGTTAGACCTCCTTTTCCAGCTGGTATGGATGAGCTTAGTCAGTAGAAGGTGTTGGATGGACGCTGTAGGAAGTAGGGTTTGGGTGTGCTTCTGTTCCTATTTGCTCTGTGTTGCCAGTGGCATGTGTGGGATGCCTGGTGGTACTCATCCCCTAGGAAATTTTGTTGTCAGTTACTGGCTGTGGCTCCTTCCCTTCCAACCTGGATCTGCTGGCACCACAGCAGAGTTTCCTGCTTGCCATTCTCGGCCTGTAGTTCCTTGCCCATGAAGTTTGACCCTCCTAGTATTATATTAGAACAGCTATGTCAGGGGCAACCAGTGGGTTACAGCCACATTGCCTCCAATGAGATCTGAATTCTAGCTTTGGGGAGGAGGCACCTCTTTCAGGTATTTCCTTTGGTTCTCCTCCTCAACCTAGGCATTCCTAAGAGTTGTCTTTTATTTCCTCTTAGTAGTTTATACTTTGTAAATAGTTAATACTTCTTTATAAGACTACCTGTTCAAATTGCTGTATGGATTTCATTTTCTATCCGGACCCTAGCTGCTACTGAGATCACTACCTGGGCAGTAGGTATGCTCCTTGCAACTTGCTTCTAAGCTTTTTTTCAACAGTCAGAGTTAGGAAATGTAATACATTTATCTATATGCATAGGTATAATGCACATATTTATACATACCTCTAATAATTTTCAAACCTCATGTATATATATGTATATGTGCACGTGTATTATATAGACATACATATATTTTAGAATTGTTTATAATACCTTTAGTGAAACAACATTTTATATGTTCAATTATATATTTAGTTCTTTCCTCCCACCCCCTGCTTTTGGGTTTCTGGTCTTGACTAGAAATGTCTCCTAATGTCTACATGTTTTTCAATGATTATTATAGTAATAATTTTAAAAAAGTTTAAAAGTAATTATTGAGGAACTTATATTTGAACAGGGTGTCAGATGATGTTTCACTTTTTTTTTTTTTACAGATGAACTTATAAGATCACTTGTTAGATAATTCACCTTTTTCTCAAAGAAGTTGAACTATTTGTTATGTATAGACTTCATATGAGTTTTCACTAATTAAAGATTTTCCTTTTTTGGCATTTATTTGTCTATTCTTATATAAATACCTATTTCTATATCACATTGATTTTTGGGCAGTGGCTTTACAGAGTATGTTCTGATAGCTAATACCAGCTGTATTTGTCATCAACATTGGGGAAATTGTTGCCTTTCAAGATCAGTCTGGAGTTCCTGGGGCTCCTACAGTGATAATTCTTTGTTTTAAGAGGCTGTGCCAGTTATCCCTTTATTGCTTCTTAGCTTCAAATCTCTTCATTTACTGCTTGGTTAATGGTAGGATTCTTTCAGTATTTTTTCTTTATGGTGAATGCACTGTTAAGCTTAGCAACAGAGGGCACTCCATTGCTAAGGTTCCAGGGATTGGCTTTGGGGGACCATTTTTCAGACTACTATGCAATGTATATTCATTTTTTTTGAGTATAGGGGGCTTGTCTTC
This sequence comes from Rhinopithecus bieti, assembly GCF_001698545.2. Classification (NCBI taxonomy): domain Eukaryota; kingdom Metazoa; phylum Chordata; class Mammalia; order Primates; family Cercopithecidae; genus Rhinopithecus; species Rhinopithecus bieti. The sequence goes on along the minus strand of NW_016814760.1, from coordinate 757,733 downwards.
CTTCTTCCAGAGTCATGTGGATTTTTTTTTCTTGCTCTTTTTGCATTGTTGCCAGAGCCATTCTGCCTTGGCCACCCAATCTCTTGGTAAGCTTTCAGGCTCAGCCCATTTGGTGATCACCTAGCTAAGGACACCAAGGTGCCACAGGCCTATTGGAGACTGAGTTACTAACTCTCTGACTCCTTCTGTGTACCTGGAATTTGTCTGTGTATCTGCCCCTCACCTTTGGCCTGCTAGCACCCTGCAGAGTTGTTTCCTGTGTCCCCTGTTCCCCCTCCCTGGCAACACATTTTGAACTCTAGACCTGGTTGCCCTTCTGGAGAGTGGGCTCCTAATAACCCCCCTCCTTCTACATGCCTGTCTGCTAGCCTTGGCCTGCTTTAACCGCAGAAAGTTGTTTCCTATGGTCTTCCCACTGCAGATACTAGGTACCCCAGGACTTGCATTATCTTGCTGGTGAGTTCATTCCTCACACCATGACTGTGTGCTCACCTGCCAGCCTTGGCATGCTTGAATTCTAGAGGAGTCTTTCCTGCTTTTCTGGCAACTGTGGTTCAAGGTTGGCCCAGGGAACCTAGCAAACTTTTTTTCCATCCAGTGGCTGCAGCCACACCTTCTCTACAGAGATCCGAATCCCAGCCTTGGAGAAGAGTTCCCCTTTCTAAGTTGTTCCTTCTTTGGGTATTCTCCCTCACCCTAGGATATTCTTCAGAGTTCTCTTTACCTTTATTGTTACTCCACTCTCATGACTAATACTTTTCTTTTTTTTTTTTGAGATGGAGTCTTGCTCTGTCCCCCAGGCTGGAGTGCGGTGGTGTGATCATGGCTCACTGCAATCTCCACCTCTGGGTTCAAGCGATTATCTGACTTCAGATTCCCAAGTAGCTGGGTTATAGGCTACCATGCCCAACTAATTTTTGTATTTTTAGTAGAGACGGAGTTTTGCCATGTTGCTTAGGCTGGTCTCGAACTCCTGAGCACAAGGTGATCCGTCCACCTCAGCCTCCCAAAGTGCTGTGCTGGTATTACAGGCGTGAGCCACTGCGCCTGGCCTCATTTTTTAATATTAAACTTTTCCCTGTTCAAATTACTATGTGGTTTCTGTCTCTTGATTGAACCCTATATTGATACTCTGATTTAGGAAGAGTTCTGAATAATCTGAAGTGATTCTGAATGACCTGTTTCCATTGGCTGGTAGTCTACACGGAACAGGGGTTTCTCCAGGCTGATTGCAGGATTACAATATTCATGGAACTTGACACTTGCTTCCTCAGAATGTTTTACGTTTCACACCTCTTTGAGATTTGGGGACAAGATACAGAGAATCTTACATAGTATAGCAACATCAGTGGCATTTGTGCCAGAATGAAGTGATCATCAAAAGCTTATTGCTACAATTCTTTAATTTTAACAAATATTTAATAGTAACAATTTATGAGTTTTTAATATCTTGAGATATATGTAGTAGTGGTAACTTGGGCACATAATAAAAAGAAAAGCATTTATATTTTCTTATGTGAAAGCAATTGAGGGATGTGGGCAACAGTCAATAGCAGTAGAACCATTAGTTCTGATGGGGTCTTCAATCCATTCTGTTCCCCTACCAAGCATTAGGGAGTTTGTGAACTCTATATATTGTAGGCTGTTAGCATGTGACTGCCTGCTTATGTCTTTTAATCTTATACTCCATGGTGCTTCACATTTCTGTTTTCTCTTTTAGTTACTATCCAATATCAATGGTTCCTTACTTTTTTTTCTTGATACCTTTCCCATTTAAAGATGTATGTGCTCTTTGCCATTGCAGCTACTACCGCTTTTGACCGCCATTTTGCTGTTTTTTTTTGAGATGGAGCTTTGCCCTTGTCACCCAGGCTGGAGTGCAATGGCGTACTCTTGGCTCACTGTAACCTCCGCCTCCTGGGTTCAAGCGGTTCTCCTGCCTCAGCCTCCCAAGTAGCTGGGATTACAGGCGCATGCCACCACACCCGGCTAATTTTTGTATTTTTAGTAGAGACGAGGTTTCACCATGTTGGCCAGGCTGATCTTGAACTCCTGACCTCAGGCGATCCACCTGCCTCAGCCTCCCAAAGTGCTGGGATTACAGGCGTGAGCCACTGCGCCTGGCCACATTTTGCTGTTAAGGTGCCTGGCAAGCATGTTTACATGCCAAAAATCTATTACTTCATACTTTTATTTTGCTCAACTTATTTTTCAAGTATTTATATGTCAGGTACGGTCCTACATGCTGAAGATACATTCGTAAGACTGAAGCAGTCTCTGGATCTTGTAGCTATTAATAATCTTTGACTAATTTCAGTCCAGTTATCAATTATCTAGAAATTTTATGGGCACATTTAATTCAAGAAGCTTTCTAAAAATTGGCACTGAGGATATCATGATGCAAAGAGCTCCTCTAAGAAACTTAGAGTCTTATGGTTGAAGAAGTGAACATTGGATCCAGAGTTGAGAAAGAGAACTGTTTCAGGATGTGGGATCCTCACTGTCAAGTTTTTAACACTTGTGGCAGTCTAAATGTGAAGATGAAGATAATTTTAAGAAGTCATCAGTCTGAGTTTTAAGAATCATGCTTCTAAACCTGCAGCCAGTATTGTTTTCTTGTGTTCTAAAAGTAAGAACCCTCCTTTGCCCTTTAATTATAGTTTTCTCCTTTTCTCTTTGATTCCTTGACAACACCCAAGCTGCTTCGGTCTTATGAATGTATCTTCAGCATGTAGGACTCTGCCTGACATATAAATACTTGAAAAATAAGTTGAGCAAAATAAAAGTACGAGTTAAGATTTAAAAGGTAGAGTAGTTATAGGTAATGATGTCATTGGAAGTCAATCCCAAGGCCAAAATTAAAATGTTTGAATATACCTAGTTTGGAGCAATAGATATACAACAGGAAGAGTATAAATTCACACAGTTTCTTTGGAGGGCAGTTTGAAATAAACCTTTTCTATTCTGTTTTAATTAATTTTATACACATCTATTCTCATGTCTACATGGGAGATATGTATCAATGAGTATTAGATGTTTTGGTCTTAGAATTGCTCTTTATATTCTTAAAAATTGAGGACTTCAAAGGACTGTTGTTTATATAGGTTATAGCTATTAATATTTACCATACTAGAACTTTTAAAAAATGTATTAAATAAAATTAAAAAATATACTACATGTTAACATAAAAGGACCTTTTATGAAACATGATTCTTCAAAGCAAAAGAAATAACAAGAAGAGTACTGTTGGTTTATGTTTTTACAAATCTCTAATGTCTGGCTTAAAAGGAGATAGTTGGATTCTTATATCTGTTTCTGTATTCAGCCTGTTGAGATATGTTGTTTTGGTTGGAGTATATGAGTAAAATTCAGGGTTACACAGATAAGGCAGTTGAAAAAGGGAATTTTTTTTTTTTTTTTTTTTTTTTTGAGAGGGAGTCTTGCTTTGTCGCCCCGGCTGGAGTGCAGTGGCGCGATCTCAGCTCACTGCAAGCTCCGCCTCTTGGGTTCATGCCTTTCTCCTGCCTCAGCCTCCTGAGTAGCTGGGACTACAGGCACCCGCCACCATGCCTGGCTAATTTTTTTGTATTTTTAGTAGAGACAGGTTTTCACCATGTTAGCCAGGATAGTCTCGATCTCCTGACCTTGTGATCCGCCCACCTCGGCCTCCCAAAGTGCTGGGATTACAGGCATGAGCCACTGCGCCTGGCCCGGGAGGAGGGTTTTAATACCATTTTCAGATAATTAAAGGTATCCTTTGATACACCAAAACGATATGTGGTAATTTCATGAAGGCTAGTTGCATTGTGGAATCAGAACCCTATAAATGAACCTTTTGTACTTTGTTACATTATAATCCATTTGTATGTCTTAGATTTGAATATGTATCTTTTACCTGGGCATGAGTTTGTAACATCACGTATTGGTCATTTGAAAAATATTGGTTTCCTGAATTATGCAGATTTTGTAAATGCTTACCCATTTTATTATACAGTGTTAAAAATCATTAATATCATCACAGATTTCTAAGGAAGAAATTTTAAAGTATTGGGAAGCTGTCAAGCTCACAGTGGTTTGACAGCTTGAATTTTATCACTGATAATAATACTGTTGGTTATTTTCCTTGAATTGTTAGCCCCATGTTTATGTTTGAGAAAATGTCTGTCAGATACCCAAATCTGAATAGTTATAGTTTGTTTCATTTCACAGAATTTAAAAAAGAAATGTTCTCAAGGGTTGAGATTTAATAAAGTTAATAATTTTTACTGCTTTATCAAGGACATTCGAAGTGAAACTGGCATGACATTTTTTTTTTTGTTAAATATGAGTGAATGGCAGTAAGGAATATAATGATTGCAAGTAAGTATACTTTGGTGCTGTTGCCTTGATTTCATGCTAAGAGGTCAGCAGTTTTATTACCATTGCTTTTAGACCATCAGTGCAAATGTTAGTGCAATAAAAATATGCAACTGCTTTTGTAGTATTATTATGAAAATAGTTTGACCTTGTTAATTGCCTGAAAGGCCCTTCAGGGACTACCTGCAGTCTGTGGATGACCCATAGAGAACACATGTGCACACATATATACCCATACACAGTGTGTTTATTGCAGCATTATATTCAGTAGAAGAAAACTGAAAATTGAATGTTTCTCAATCTGTGATTATGTGGATGTGCCATAATTTAGCCAAGTAATAGGATTCTGGGGCTGTTTGAAATACACCTGTATGGGCCGGGCGCAGTGGCTCATGCCTGTAATCCCAGCACTTTGGGAGGCCGAGGCGGGCGGATCACGAGGTCAGGAGATCGAGACCATCCTGGGTAACACGGTGAAACCCTGTATCTACTAAAAATACGAAAAATTAGCCAGGTGTGGTGGCTGGCGCCTGTACTCTCAGCTACTTGAGAGGCTGAGGAGAATGGCTTGAACCCAGGAGGCAGAGCTTGCAGTGAGCCGAAATCGTGCCACTGCACTCCAGCCTGGGCGACAGAGTGAGACTCCGTCTCAAAAAAAAAAAAAGACACTTGTGTGGAACAATGTCCAAGATATGTTTTTAAGCTAAACAAAACAAATGTTGCATATAATGATGTTTAGTAAGATCCTGTGTATGTGTAAATAAACATATTTGAGTCATACCTATACACATTTGTGTAGTGTCTGTCACCTCTGAAGGAATGGTAGGAGGGATATTTTTACTTTTTGCATCGCACTTTGTATACTGTGGAATTTAGCACATTTATCTTTAATGTTAGAGGATACATAGCTGGCTTCTTAAAAAAGAAGCTTGTCACTGGGTGAAAGAGAGTGGCTTTTAAATTGGTTGAAGTTCTTAGCTGTTATTATCAGCTGCTAATGGATTATCTTAAACTTTTCTCCACATCCTTCCATATTATAGAATGAAAGTTTCTTATTAATCTTAATAAGTAAGTAAGCAATTTATTTCTTTTAATAAATGGTACAGTCCATTTGTAATATTTGATAACTGTAATGAACCTTGTAGGCAGCAGTTGTGGTTGTGTGGAAGGAATTGTTGGTTAATAATTACTTTTTTTTTATGAGGCGGAGTTTTGCTCTGTCACTCAGGCTGGAGTGCAGTGACACCATCTCGGCTCACTGAATCCTCCACCTCCCGGGTTCAAGCGATTCTCCTGCCTCAGCCTCCTGAGTAGCAAGGATTACAGGTGCCTGCCACCGTGCCTGGCTAATTTTTGTAGTTTAGTAGAGATGGGGTTTCACCATGTTGGCCAGGTTGGTTTCAAACTCCTGACCTCAGGTGATCTGCCCCCCTCAGCCTCCCAAAGTTCTGGGATTACAGGTGTGAGCCACTGCACACAGCCAATCATCTACCTTTTTATAGGTCCTCTTACATTAGTAAGTAAACTTCAGCAGCAAAGGAGTCCTATAGTAATTTTACATATCATCGAGCTGATGTAGTTATTGTTCTAATGGTATGGTGAGAAGTACTTATTTTTTGCAGTCAGATAGATTTAGACCCATATCTTTTGTTAACTATTTACCACCAGTGTGATCTTACACAAATTAACATCTGAGTCTAGTTATCTTATTGGTAAGGTAAGGATAATACCTTACTGTTGTGACAATTATATCTGTATTATATTTAGCTCCATGCTAGACGCATATCAGCTAATGTTAACTATTACCTGTTGCTCAGTGAGTTTGCCATTCCCTAGCATGCCTTACTCTCTTGTGTCTCCTTCTTTAGTTTTATGTTGCTCCACTGTGGAGTTTCTGGTCAGGCTTTCAGAAGATGTCTCTTCTAGGAAGTTTGGCATGCTTCTTTTCAGCTGAATTAGCTGTTTACCCTTCCTGGTTATTCATCTCATCAGTATAGCACTCAACTCATGTATTTTTCTCTATTTTGTTTTTAAATTGACAAAATTTCAAATTTACGCTCCACCCCCCACCAAGAGAATAGATAGTGAACACATATATACCTTTTTTTCCCCCCAAATTCACGGATTGTTAACATTGCCACGTTTTCTGCATTTCCGTCTCTATGTGTGTGTCTCTCATTTTTTCCTGAACCATTTGAGAATAAAATGCAGACATTATGATATTTCATGCCTACTCCCGATATTTCTGCTATGATCATAATAACATGTTGCACCTATGAAATTTAACATTGATGCAATATTATACAATAGGCAGTCCATCTTCAGATTTCTGTAGTTGTCCTTGAAATGTCCCTTTTAGCTTGTTTTTTTGTTTGTTTCATAATCGTGCCTCTCTTGGTTTGTTTCTTTAATCTAGAATAGTCCTTATTTTTTTTCTTTTTGATTTTTCATAACACTGACATTTTTAAAGAGCGTAGAACAATAGTTTTGTCAGTTTCACAAGCTATGTCTGTCTGATTGTTTTCTCATGAATAGATCATTGTTTGTTGTATCTGTCATCAGAGTATGACTTCCTGTGAGAAAGAGACAGGCAGCTCCCAATAGCTAAGAACTGGCCAGGCACTATATTGGTTTGACCTTGGTGTTTCTTAGAGTTGGCCTGGAATTCACAATTAGGCTGTGTTGTTCTCCTATTGAACACAAACAATTTCATAGAACATGAACATTAGACAAGATCACTCCATGTCCTTGGATGACAACAAAAACAAGACCATCCTGTAGTCATGTCTGAACACAGACAAAAACATAAACATTGTTCAAGTCACAAAAATGACCAAGTATCCTCATTCTGGTTACAATGAATGACTACTGCTTCTTTATAAATCAGCCTTAGCCTTGCTTCATTTTTCCTGCTTCATAGTAAGATATGTTAAAAATCATAGAATCATAGAATTAGAATTGAGAGAATCACAGGATTACCTCCATTTCCTGACAGCATCCAATCCAGGACAGAACCCCACATTCTTGAACCCTTCCCAAAAGTAGCTAACACAGGCCAAAGCCCTATAAGTCCTTTCTGATACCCTCTTGGTGAAATGCCCCAGTGTTCCCAATGGTATGTATTCTCCTTAGTTGCAAGAAGTAATAAATTCAGCTTGTTTAACTACAAGTATGTTCCTGGTGCAGTTTGGCTAGAGAGAATTTAATGCAGAGAATCTTGACCTCTCTTTCTTTTTACTTTGTGAATGAACTTTTGATATAGTTAAGATTCGTCAGCATTAAGCTTTTCTAGATAATTTCATACTGGTCACGTATAAGTTTTAGTTCCATGAACTAGCTTTTGATGACTAACATGTGCATTTTAAAAAAGTTGTAAACTCTGCTATTTAGGAGTTGTTCTAAATAATAAACACAACATAGGGAAGATTCCAAAGACAGTTATAAATCAAACAGAGAGGCTTTATTTCTAGTGACTAATGAGCTTAGTTAGAATGTTTGGATTTAATTCCCTCCCCTCCACAGCTTTTAATAAACCATTGTTGGGTGATTGGGGGTAGGGGAGTGGTTTATATATATTATACACACACACACACACAAATATATAGGTATACCTCAGAGATATTGTAGATTTGGATTCAGACCATCACAGTAAAGTGAGTCATACAGAATATTTTGGTTTCCCAGTACATATAAAAGTTTTGGTTTATACTGTACTGTAGTCTATTAAGTGTGCAGTAGCACTATGTCTTAAAAAATATACATACCTTAATTAAGAAATACTATATTGCTAAAAATGCTAATTTTCATCTGAGCCTTCAGTATGTGGCAATCTTTTGCTGGTGGTGGGTCTTGTCTCCATGTTGATGGCTGCCGACTGATCAGGTGGTGGTTGCTGAAAGTTGGGGTGGTTGTGGCAATTTCTTTTTTTTTTTTTTTTTTTTTTTTTTGAGACGGAGTCTCGCTCTGCCGCCCAGGCTGGAGTGCAGTGGCCGGATCTCAGCTCACTGCAAGCTCCGCCTCCTGGGTTTTACGCCATTCTCCTGCCTCAGCCTCTGGAGTAGCTGGGACTACAGGCGCCTGCCACGTCGCCCGGCTAGTTTTTTGTATTTTTTAGTAGAGACGGGGTTTCACCATGTTAGCCAGGATGGTCTCGATCTCCTGACCTCGTGATCCACCCGTCTCGGCCTCCCAAAGTGCTGGGATTACAGGCTTGAGCCACCGCGCCCGGCCTATTGTGGCGATTTCTTAAAATAAAACAACAATGAGATTTGCTGCATCCATTGAGTCTTCCTTTCACAAAAGATTTCTCTGTAACGTGATGGTGTTTGATAGCATTTTACCTACTGTAGAACTTCTTTCAAAATTGGAGTCAGTCCTCTCAAATCCTGTGACTGCTTTACCAACTAAGTGTATGTGACATTCAAAATCCTTTGTTGTCATTTCAACAGTGTTCACAGCATCTTCACCAGGAATAGACTCCTTTTCAAGAAACCACTTTCTTTGTTCATCCATAAGAAGCAACTCCTTGTTCGTTTAACTTTTATCATGAGATTGCAGCAATTCAGTCACATCTTCAGGCTTTTCTTCCAGTTTTCGTTCTCTTGCTATTTCTACCACATCTGCAGTTACTTCTTCCACTGAGGTCCTGAACCCCTCAAAGTCATCCATGACGGTTAGAATCAACCTCAAAATTCTTATTAATGTTGGCCAGGTGTGGTGGCTCATGCCTGTAATCCCAACACTTTGAGAGGGCAGGGTAGGTGGATCACTTGAGGTCAGGGGTTCGAGACCAGCCTGGCAAACATGGTGAAAAATTAGCCGGACGTGGTGGCACATGCCTGTAATTCCAGCTACTTGGGAGGCTGAGGCAGGCGAATTGCTTGAACCCGGGAGGCGGAGGTTGCAGTGATTTGAGACCGCACTACTACACTCCATCCTGGGTGACAGCATGAGACACTGTATCAAAGAAAAAAAAAAAAGTTGATAGTTTTACCTTCCCCTATGAATCACAAATGTTATCAATGGCATTCAGGATGGTGAATCCTTTCCAGAAGGTTTTCAACTTCATTTGCTTAAATCTGTGAGATGAATCACTTGTATGTCATCTATAGCCTATGAAATGTGTTTCTTAAATAATAAATAATAAATCAATGTTGGGTAATTGGGGGTGAGGGAGAGGCTTATATATCTTATATACACACAGAAATATATAGGTAAATAAGGAGGATTGAAAGTACAAAATTACTCCTTGATCCCATGTACTGCAGAATTGATGTTGTGTTACCTGGCATGAAAACATCATTAACTCCTTGTACATCTCCACCAGAGCTACGAGTGAACCAGATTCATTGTCAGTGAGCAATAATATTTTGAAAGGGCAGGGCGCAGTGGCTCACACCTGTAATTCCAGCACTTTGGGAGGCCAAGGTGGGTGGATCACGAGGTCAGGAGTTCAAGACCAGCCTGGCCAACATGGTGAAACCCCCATCTCTACTAGAAATACAAGTTAGCCAGGCATGGTGGTGTGCACCTGTAATCCCAGCTACTCAGGAGACTGAGGCAAGAGAATCACTTGAACCCGGGAGGCAGAGGCTGCAGTGAGCTGAGATCACACCACTGCACTCCAGCCTGGGACAGAGTGAGACTGTCTCAAAAAATTTTGTTTTGAAGGGAATCTTTTTTTCTGTGCAGTGGGTCTCAACAGTGGTCTTAAAATATTCAGTAGACCATGCTATTAACAGATGTACTGTCATTGAGGCTTTGTCTGTTGATGGAACACAGGCAGAGTAGATTTAGCCTAATTCTTAAAGGTCCTAGGATTTTCAGAATGGTCAGTAAACATCGGCTTCAACTTAAAGTCAGCTGCATTAGCTTCTAACAGAAGACTCAGCCTGTGCTTTGAAGTGTTGAAACCAAGCATGACTTCTCCTCTCTGGGTATGAAAGTGTTGGATAGCATTTTCTTGCAAAAGAAGGCTGTTTTGTCTCCATTAAAAATCTATTCTTTAGTGTAGCCATCTTTGTCAATGATCTTCGCTAGATCTTCTTTATAACTTGAAGCAGCCTCTACAGAGCAGCCCTTGCCGCTTCACCTTGCACTTTTATGTTACGGTGATGGCTTCATTCCTTAAACCTCATGTACCAACCTCTGCTAGCTTCCAACTCTTCTTTTGCAGCTTCTTCACCTCTCTCAGTCTTCATAGAATTAGAGAGTTAGGGCCTTGCTCTGGGGTATGCTTTGGTTTAAGGGAATGTTAGGGCTGGTTTACTTTCTCCATATCAGCAATAAGGTTGCTTCACTTTCTTATCATTCATGTGTTCATGGGAATAACATTTTAAATTTCTTTCAAGAACTTGTTTTTTGTATTCACGACTTGGCTAACTGGTGCAAGAGGCCTGACTTTCAACATTTCTTCGTTTGTGTTATGCCTTCCTTACTGAGTCTTGCTCTGTTTCCGACGCTGGAGTGTAGTGATATGATCATGGCTCACTGCAGCCTTGACCTTTGGGACTCTAGCGTCCTGCCACCTCAGCCTCCTGAATATCTGAGACTACAGGGGACTACAGTCATGCTACAGGCATGTGCCACCGTGCCTGGCTAATTTTTTTTTTTTTTTTTTGTGGAGATGGAGTTTCACCCTGTGTTACTTAGGCTGGTCTCAAACTCCTGGGCTCAACTGATCAGCCCACCTCACCCTCTCAGATTATTGGGATTATAGGTGTGAGCCGCTGCACCGTGCCTTATTTCTAGCTTTTGATTTAAAGTGAGACACCTGTAACTCTTCCTTTCACTTGAATACTTAGAGGCCATTGTAGAGGTTAGTTGGTGTCCTTTCATTATTGTTGTGTCTCAGGGAATACTGCGGCCTGAGGAAAGGGAGATTGGGTACAGCTGGTTGGTGGAGCAGTCAGAACACATACAACATCTATCACCTAAGTTTGTGTTTTATAGTCTTGTGGTTTGTGGTGCCTCAAAACAATGTTATTGTATTGCAAATGCCAGTACCAAAGATTACTGATCATAGATCACTACAACAGATATAATAATAATGAAAAAGTTTGATTGTGACATTTACCAAAATGTGACACAGAGACATAAAGTGAGCACATGCTGTTGGAAAAATGTTGCCACAAATTTTCAATTTGTGAAAAATGCAGTATCTGTGAAGAGCAGTAAATTGAAATTCAATAAGATGAGGTATATAATGTTGCACAGTAAACCTTGGGAACAATTTGTTCTGCATTTTCTGTGTTTACCTATAATTTTTCTACTCTGTTCACAGGAAAATAAACATTGGTACTAGGAATGGAAATTCAAAGCTGCAGTAGGAGAAGCACCTGATTATGATTTCTCATGTTGTTACAGCCTTTCAAGTGAAATTTTGATTATGTTGAAGGATATACAAGTACAGAGTAGTTGCAAGGTTATTGTCTGTCATTAGGATGACTATTGAATCTTGCTGCTACTTTTTTGAAAATTTTCAAATTAGGTTGTCTTTATTAAATATATTAATTGTAGAAATTATTTCATTAAAATTCATCTGTGTTTTTTCATTTATGCTACCATTACTATTTTTTCTCTTTGTGGTGAACTTTATTTACACAACATTTTATTGTGAAAATTTTCAAGCATATAGGCAAGTTAAAAGATGTGTACAGTGACATTTTGCTATATTTTCTTCAACATATATTTCTCCATAATCTGTCTTGTTTTTATGCATTTCAGCATGAAGTGCAGATACAAGTGTCCTTCACCCATAAATACTTTAACATATTATCATTAATAAGAGTTCAATATTTGTTAACATTTTGTTTAGATAAGTTTACATACAGTTAAATGCACAAATCTTAAGTGTCCCATTGTATGTGTGACAAACATATACCTATATAACCCAAACCCCTATCAAAATATAGAGCATTACCAACACCTAAAAGTTTGCTTCTTGCCCCTTCCCTGTCAATCCTTGCCCTCAAGCTCCCCAGAAGGAACGTTTTCTACTATGTATTAGTTTTTGTACGTCCTGGATTTTAAATGGAATCATGCTATACAGACTTTTTGTATCTGGCTTCCCTCCTGCAACATGTTTTTGGGATTCATCCATACTATTGTGTTCATCAGAGGTTCATTCCTTGTTATTGCTGTTTGGTTTAAATGTACCACAGTCTGTTTATCCACTGTCCTGTCAATGGGCACCTGGAATGTTACCAGTTTGGGGCGATTTTTAAGTAAGTCTATGATAAACATCTTTATGTGGACATATGTTTCTCTTGGTAAATAGCTAGGAATATAATTTCTGGATCATAAGATAGGTGTATATTTTATTTTATAAGAAACTAAGAGACTTTCCAAAAGTGCTTGTATCATTTGATATTCCCATCAACAATGTATGAAATTTCTGGCTGTTTCACACTCTTACCAACACTGGGCGTTATCAGCTTTTTTAATTTTAGCCATTCTGGGGCATGTGTAATGGTATCTTATTGTGGTTTTAACTTTTCAGTTCCTTGATTACTAATAGGCTAAAGATTTTTTCACATGCTTATTAGTCACTAATATATCTTTTTTTTTTTTCTGAGTTATCTGTTTACATCTTTTGCCTATTTTGTGGGGCTAGAGTTCTTTGTATATCTTAGATACCAGTAGTTTGATGTTTTGCAAATGTTTTCTCCCAGTCAGTTGTTTGTCTAATTCATGTGTTAATGGTCTCTTAAAAATTTTATTATTATCAGGAAACGAGAAAACATTATTTCTTTTTAGATTCAGCAGGTACATGTGCAGGTTTGTTACCTGGGTATGTTGTATGGTGTTGAGATGTGGGCTTCAAATGAACTTTCCACCCAAATAATGAATATAGTACTCAATAGATAGTTTTTAAAATGGTTATCTCCCTCTTTCCATCCCCACTTTTGGAGTTCTCAGTGTCTGTTGGGCCCATCTTTGTGTCCATGTGTACCCAGTGTTTAGCTCTCACTTATAAGTGAGAGCATGTGGTATTTAGTTTTCTATTCCTGTGTTAATTCACTTAGGATAATGGCCTCCACCTGCATCCATGTTGCTGCAAAGGACATTATTTCATTCTTTTTAATGGCTATGTAGTATTCCACGGTGTATATGTACCACATTTTCTTTATCCAGTCCGCTGTCGATGGGCATCTAGGTTGATCCCATGTCTTTGCTATTGTGAATAGTGCTATGATAAACATGAGAGTGCAGGTGTCTTTTTGATAGAACGATTTATTTTTCCTTTGAGTATATCCCTAGTGATGGGATGGCTGGGTAAAATGGTAATTTTATTTTAGTTATTTGAAAATCTCAAACATGCCTTCCACAGGGGCTGAACTAATTTACGCTCCCATGAACAGTTTGTGAGCATTCCTTATTCTGTGCAACCTCGCCAGCATCTGTTATTTTTTGACTTTTTAATAATAGCCATTCTGACTGGCGTGAGGTGGTGTCTCATTATGGTTTTGATTTGCATTTTTCTAATGATCAGTGATGTTGAGCATATTTTCATGTTTGTTGGTTGCTTGTATGTCTTCTTTTGAGAAGTGCCTGTCTGTTCATGTCCTTTGCCCACTTAATACCATTCTTCTGTTGTTATTCTGAAGTATTTTAGGAACAAAGAAATGAGTTTGTTCCTTTATCGTATTTGTTCTGATAATAGGATTCAATGTAATTGAAGCTTATTTAATGCATAACCCTTTATTTTTGGTTGTGCACTATTCTGAAAAAAATGTCTCAATTCATATCTGCGTGTCAAAGTTTAGTGGAATAGAAGCAATAAATCAATAGAAGTACAAGAGGATATGCTTTTGGCATTTATTCCATTGCTTAAGTGTTTTACTTTAGCTTAATGGGGAAGATTGAAGCTTCCAATTTTTTTTGTATTTGTTTCAGATAGAAATAAGATCTTTTTAGGATACTATTAAATATTAAGAACACTTCCGTTAAGATTTCTCAACAAGTAGTTAATGCATTTAAAGATATTCTCAGGTAGTCTAGTGGGTCAAAGCATAAAATAATGTGTGCATTTTCTGGGTTACTGTTCTAAGCTTTTAGATATTTACGCAATTATTAATATTAATTTATAGGCACTTGAATTTACTTTTTTAAGGGATAAATATGTTGTACTATAATCATAAACACTGATTCATACTTTCTTATTTAGGCAAAATAAGGAATAATGAGCATTTAATCTAGCTGGCCAGTAGATTTTTTCCTAAGATTAACTCATTTAGATTGTTTTCAAGCCAGAGAATTGGTTTTACCTATTGGGGTTCTTGCAAATTTGTTTCTAGATAATATTAGTGATAGGTAAGTGAGTAGTGTCATTTTAGATTTGGTATTGTTATTGGGAGGGTTGAATTTAATTGTTGCACTTGAACTGAGAACTAACAAAAACAAATGTAGCATAATGGATTATGTTGGGTTTGGTTATTTGTGAGAAACTTAAGATAGAAGTCAATTTCTTCCTCATGACAGAAGGTTTGGAGGTAGCCTCAAGCATGGCAGCTGCACAGTGACCCGGAATCCAAGCTCCTGTCTTGTTGCTCTGTCATTTTTTAATGAGATGTAGTCTTGCTATGTTGCCCAGGCTGACTTGAACTCTTAGGCTCAAGTGATCCTTCTGGCCTCAGCCTCCTGAGAATCTGGAATTATAGGTTTGCACCACTGCACCCTGTTTGTGTCATTTTTAACCTTCCACTTCTTGGTTCTTCTTGGAAGGGGGAAGAGACAAAGAAGAAAAGGAGAGAGAAGTTGTATGTCATTTGTCTTTTAAAAAGATTTCTGGGAAGCTACAGTATAACTTGTTTATGTGCTGTTTGCCAGAACTTAGTTTATATGTATGCCTAACTGCAAAGCAAGCTGGCAATTACAGTTCCCCCCACCACCCCCACCCCCGGGCTGTCATGTACCCATTTGAATAAAAATTGAGGAAGAGACTGGGCACGGTGGCTCACGCCTGTAATCCCAGCACTTTGGGAGGATGAGGTGGGCAGATCACAAGGTCAGGAGATCGAGACCACGGTGAAACCTCGTCTCTACTAAAAATACAAAAAATTAGCCGGGCGCAGTGGCGGGTGCCTGTAGTCCCAGCTGCTCAGGAGGTTGAGGCAGGAGAATGGTGTGAACCCGGGAGGCGGAGCTTGTAGTGAGCCGAGATCGCACCACTGCACTCCAGCCTGGGCGACAGAGTGAGACTCCGTCTCAAAAAAAAAAAAATAAAAAAAAAAAAATTGAGGAAGAAAGCAAGAACAAATATTTGGATAGCAGTGGACAGCCTATTCTATAGTAAGTAAAGCAGTATACAGAATGTTAGGAATCTTCTAATTGGCTGCCACTTGCCTGCTGACCTTTATTTGGTCCTAGGCTCTTTCAGGATACTGGTAAAAGTTATAGACCCTATCCTTAGAAAAATGCACCTGTGTATATATATATGCATGGAATTCTGTGGGATTATTGTCTCTGGAACCCATCCATGAACCATTGCCTAAGAGGTTGTGTATGGATCCACTGTAAAGATTTCCTGTTATAGGCTGAGTATGGTGGCTCATGCCTGCAGTGCAATCCCAGCACTTTGGGAGGCCTAGATGGGAGAATCACTTGCATCCAGGAATTTGACATTAGCCTGGGCAGTGTAGTGAGACCCTCTCACTACAAAATAATTAGCTGGCTGTGGTGGCATGTGCCTGTAGTCCCAGCTCCTTGGGAGGCTGAAGTGGGAGAATTGCTTGAGCCTGGGAGGTTGAGGCTGCAGTGAGGTTGAGATCACTCTGGGTGACACAGTGAGACTGTGTCTCAAAAAAAAAAACATAACATTTTACTCTAAGTCAATTATTTATTTATTTTTACATGGCTTTTAAAAGTTTTTGTTATTCACTCACACAGTCAATAGAAGTTTGCTAGCATGCTCTGTATTTTAGTCACTATGATAGAACTTGAAGATTCAAACCGTAATATTCTGTTAAATGCTTACTGTGTGCCTGGCATGGAACTGGGAACCTTAAGTACATTATTCATTTCCTACATTTTACAAATAAGGAAATAATCTGCCTGAGATTTTACAGCTAGTAAATGATAAAGGTAATATTTGAACTCAGGCCCTTTTAGTTATCATGAAATAGACACTTAACCATAAGCGTGAGACACACTGGGCAGAGGATATTTTAGTGGTTCAGTTTCATTTGCCAGTCATATAGGCACTTGCCTTGCCTATATAATTAGGAATCTCTTTGTGCCTCAGTTTTCTGTTAATACTCTGCAAAAGCACTTAAAATGTTTAAGTATGTGATGATGCTACTTTTCTGATTTTGTATTTTTTTATTGCAATCAGTATGATACATGGCATATGATAAATGTCAACTGGTAATCTAAGAGTACTACAAAATGATCATATTTGAAAATGTCTTATCAGCATTTAAATTGTATATATCATTTAAAAATTCTATGGAAACCACCTTTTGATCACCTTGTAAAGCAGAACTGGCTGGTGCTGTATGTGTGTTCTTTTTTTCTCACAAGCATGCTGTTATGTATGCTGACAGCATCACACATGGAATTTAGCATAAAAGCTTTTGCTTCAAGCTGAGGTTTTGACCCCGCTGATAATACAGATGTTCTCATAATTTCCTCTCTTCAGCCCCGTTATAAATCAAAAAGAGTAGAAAAGGGAAAATTATATGAGTAATTACAGTATTAGATTACTATAGAAAACCATTTCACTTCTTTAAAATTCTCTTTTCAACTTTAGTTTCAAATCACTAGCTTCTTAAATGGTAACTTACTTAAATTGACAGGCTCTAAATTATGAACATACCGTTTATTTATCAGTTGACACCTTTGCCTCTTGTTTTATCAGAAACATTTTCTTTTCTAGCGAGAGTACTGCTGATTCTAATTGTAGAGATTAGATTTGACTTCAGAAGTTTGCATAATAAGCAAAGCAACCAAGTGATAGGCCTGCTGCTACTTTCTGATCTGTGGACATAAACTATCATAAACCAGTTTTTGATCATTCTTCCCTTAAGAGTTGATTCTTATTTAATTGTAGGGCGATTTGATGAAACTGTTATCGAAGAGAGAAGACAATGTGCTGAAGACCTGCTACAGTTCTCTGCCAATATTCCCGCTCTTTACAATAGTAAACAGCTTGAAGATTTTTTCAAGGTTTGGTAGTCTTTCTGGAATATTTTCTATTTTATTAAATACTTTTGTTTTGTAATTCATAGTAAAGTAAAATAAAAAATGCCATTTACTTTTGAATTTCATTATTCACTATAAAAGTAGAAATTAATAGCTCTATAATAATGCTTATGGCATATCTCCTATTTTTTGTGTAGAAATTTATGCTTTTTTTTTTTTTTTTTAAAGGAACTGGTTCTGCTCTATTGCTTAGCCTGTTGTTCAGTGGCCATTGACAGGTGTGATCATGGCGTACTACAGCCTTGAGTCCCTGGGCTCAAGCCTCCTGTTGCCTCACACTCCCAAGTATTTTTGATTCATGGATCTTAAAAAATTGGTGCAAAGAGCTTAGAGATTATTTAACTCACTCTGTCATAATTGAAATACATTAAAAAAATGAAGTATCATGAAACTCCAGTACTTACCTTCACTTTTTGAAGTGTCTTTCAGTGGCAGATTACTCTTGGAATATAAGCCACCGTAAGTCTATATTACATTTGTTATAATTATATTGACTTGTATAAAGATATAACAAAAATATAAAACTGCACAGTTTTAGAGAGCAGACCAGTGCAAATTATATTGCTGGAGATCATTAGATATTAGTGTTTTAAGTTCCTAGACATGTAATGCTTTCTTTTAAGTTTTCTATTTTTTTCACCATTTTTAATAATAATTTTCTAATTTATTTTGAACTGAATCGGTGTATGTTGTCAGTTGATATCATTGTATTTAATTACCACATTTTTCCTGTTGCATTGAGTTAGCCTTCTAAAAAAAAGAAATCTAAGTGATTGTGCTGTAATTGTTTTTACTTCTTTAACTAAAATCTACTCACTTGTATAAGTTAAATTTCTTAGACTATATAACCAGTGATATGTATGAAAGGTGAGATATTTAATTTTTCTGATTTTAGTGGATCTACACAGATTATTTATTTATTTATTTGTTTATTTATTTATTTTTGCCAGTGCTTCGTCACCCAGGAATTTATTTTTTATGATCTGTTTCATCTACTGAAGAAAGTTCTTTTGAAAGACATTGCAAATTTACAGTAATAGAAATAATGATAGTAATAGAAGAGTAAAAATAACATTTCTCATGATTGACCATGTTGCTTAACTTTTCACCATTCTGCAAATTAGGCTGAGATAATAAATGTGATTTCTGCCTATGGCCCTATGCAGATCTTTAGGATAAAGGCCAAGTCAAATTGATAGAGTATTTATATCTTTGCTGTTCTTTGTTACAATTGTTTCTATGTGTCAGGGAGTATGTTTTTTATGGAAAAAGACTTTATTATTAAACAAGAATATTGCTTTATAGAAATTGTGAAAAGCTGTCGTGCAAATTACCACATGCCATATGACTAAAAAAAATTAGGGATTACGGAAGTCCTTTTGAAGACTAAACAATTTAAGTAAAAGTTATGTGTTCATTGTTATTTCTTCTGGATCTGGGAATTCGTGATTGTAATCATTGCTGTAAGTCACTGGGAAATGAGACTGTCAGTTTCAGGGTTTGTGAAAGATTGGACAGTTTAAGAGAAGTCAAACTAATCTTGGAAAGTATCTTAGAACTATCTTTAACAGTGTGCTAGGCAGGAACAGCATACTGATTTGAGAATATCACAACAGTGGTATTCAGTCATTTTAAATAGAGGTAATAAAGCAAGCAAGAAAAAAACAAAACAAAACAAAACAAAAAAACAACTTGTTCCATTAGCTTGAACAAAAAAAAGGTATTTATTTCTCATATGACAAGATGTATGAGTGAGGAAGGTAGTCCAGGGCTGGTATAGAGCTCAGTAATGTCATCAATGACATAGGTTTCTGGGTTTGGGTGTGAAAGGCAAAAGGCCAAAAGAAACATGCCAGTTTTTAAAAGCTTTCCCAGAAACATGATCTAGAGATAGTCCTTCTTACATCTCATTGGCCAGAACTGGGTCACATGCCCATCCTTAATTTGAAGGAGTCTGGGAAGGTGACTCTTAGCTTTCTAGTTCTGATCATGGATGAAGGTTGCGGGGAAGGTTTGGGGTAGCTAATTCACAGGGTGTGCTATAGTATCATAGTTTATTTTTCTCTTTAGAGACATTGATGATGCCACATGCAAATGACCATATAGCCACTTGCTTACAAAACTTTACTTACTTTAAAAAACCACATATATAAGAGTAGAATGAATAGTATAATGGATTTCTATGACCCATTGCCTGGTTTCAGAAATTATCAGTATATTGCCAAACTTGTTTTATCTACACCTTTCCATCCCATACTCTTCACTGGTTGGTTATTTATTAGTATTAGTACAGTTACTAATTTTAAGTGTACAATTCACTGATTTTCAGTAAATTTATAGAGTTTTGCACCTGTCACCAACATACAATTTTATTTTATTTTATTCCTTTTTTTTTTTCCCCTGAGACGGAATCTCGCTGTGTTACCCAGGATAGAGTGCAGTGGCAGGATCTTGGCTCACCACAACCTTTGCCTCCCGGATTTAAGTGGTTCTTCTGCCTCCACCTCCCAAGTAGTTGGGATTACAGGAGTGCACCACCACACCTGGCAAATTTTTGTATTTTTAGTAGAGATAGGGTTTTGCAATGTTGACCAGGCTGGTTTTGAACTCCTGACCTCAAGTGGTCCGCCTACCTTGGCCTCCCAAAGTGCTGGGTTTACAGGTGTGAGCCACTGTGCCTGGCCAACATCCAATTTTAGATCATTTCCATTACCTCACCTCTGGGTCTGCTTGCTATGGTGATCCCCTTTTCCATCCCAGCCTGGGGCAACCACCTTGTTCTGTCTGTAGATTTGCCTTTCCTCATCATTTCAAATATATGGAATTACACAATATATGAGCTTTTTGTTCACAACATATGTATATAGGTTTCTTTCACTTAGCATAATGTTTTTGAGCTTCATTCATGTTATGTATCAGTATTTTGTTATTTTATGTTGTGAAATGTATTTCATTGTATAGATAATACCACATTTTCTTCATTCATTGATAAATTCATGGACATGTTTGGATGTTTCTACGTTTTGGCTGTTATGACTAATGCTACTGTGAATATTTGCATACAAATCTTTGTGTGGATGTATGTTTTCATTTTTCTTGGGTGATTCCTGAGGAGAGGAATTGCTGGGTCTTCTGATAAGTTTATGTTTTTAAGAAATTGCCAAACTGTTTTCCAAATGGAAAATAGCCAGTAATGTCTGAACTTACCAGTTGTTCCACAACCTCATCAACACTTGGTATTGTCTGATTTTTTAACTGTAGCCATTCTAGCATGTGTGCAGTGGTATTTCACCATAGTATTAATTTCAGTTTCCTGATGGCTAATGATGTTGAGCATGTTTTCCTATGCTTTTTTCATATATCTTTGGTGAAATGTCCATTAAAATCTACTCATTTTCTTGATTGGGTTGTCACTGAGTTGTAAGAGTTCTGAATATATTCTGTATAAACAGTCTTATCAGATGAGTGATTTGTAAATACTTTCTCCCCAATCTGTGTAGCCTTTTAGTTTTCTTAATGGTGTCATTTGAAGCACAAAAGCTTTTAGCTTTGATGACGTATAATTTGTATATATTTTTTCTTTTTTGGGTTATGCCTGTCATACCCAGGAACTTTTTGAGCATGCCAAGATCATGAAGATTTTCTTCTGTGTTTATTTTTAGAAGTTTTAATGTTACAGTTAGGTCTATGATTCATTTTTAGTTCATTTTATATACGGTGTGAAGGAACAGTCTAAATTCATCTTCTGGTATGTATGTATCTAATATTCTGAGCATCATTTGTTGAAAAGACTATCCTCATTGAATTGCCTTGGGACTCTTGCTGAAAATAAATTGACTGTAAATATGATGACTTATTTCTGGACTGTTGATAAGTTCTATTAATCTATGTGCCTGTTCTTATCCTAATACGATACTGTCTTGATTACTGTAGCTTTTTAAGTATTGAAGTCAGCTAGTGTAAGTTTGCCTACTTTACTGTATCAAAATTGTTATGACAGTTTTGAGTTATTTGAACTTCCGTAAAAATTATTAGTGTCAGCTTATCCATGTGAACAAAAAGTTCTCATAGAATTTTAAAATTATTTTATTATTTTACTTTTTTTTTTTTTTTTTAAAGAATTGGAGTCTCACGTTTGTCACCTAGGCTGGGATGCAGTGGCACAATAATAGCTCACTTTAACCTCAAACTCTTGGGCCCAAGGGATCCTCCCACCTCAGCCTCCCAAGTAGCTGGGACATGCACCACCACACCCAGCTGATTTTTAAAGTTTTTGTAGAGACAAGTTCTCACTGTGTTGCCCAGGCTGGTCTTGAACTCCTGGCCTTAAGTAATTCTCTTGCCTCAGCCTCCCAAAGTGCTGGGATTACAGGTGTGAGTCACCACACCTGGCCGAAGGTATTGGAAACACCTGCTAAAATCCTCCAGTTTGATGCTCTCCCAGCTGAGCTATTTTGGCTTGCGCCTCAGAATTCTGATTGGAATTGTATTGAATCTGTAGTTGTTTGGGGAAAGTTGTCATTTTAACAATATTATCTTGCAATCCATGAAAATGAAATGACTCTACATTTATTTAGATATTCTGTAATTTCTTTTTCTTTTTTTTGAGATGGAGTCTCGCTTTGTCGCCCAGGCTGGAGTGCAGTGGTGCCATCTCAGCTCACTGCAAGCTCCACCTCCCAGGTTCACACCATTCTCCTGCCTCACCCTCTCAAGTAGATGGGACTACAGGCACCCACCACCACGCCTGGCTAATTTTTTTGTATTTTTAGTAGAGACGAGGTCAGACCATGTTAGCCAGGATGGTCTCGATTTCCTGACCTCATGATCCACCTGCCTCGGCCTCCCAAAGTGCCAGGATTACAGGCGTGAGCCACTGCACCTGGCCCAATATTCTGTAATTTCTTTAAGCAATGTTTTGTAATTTTCAGGGTATAAGTCTGGAGCTTCTTGCCTTAAACTTATTTGTAAGCATTTTAATCTTATGATGCTATTTTGAATGAAACTGTTTTTTTTTTCCATGTAGTAGTATGTTTTAATGGTTCATTCATGTTGTAGGATGCATCAGTACTTTATTCTTTTTTGTGATTGTATAATACTCCTTTGTGTGGCTATGGATATACCACATTTTGTTTATCTACAATGTGTGTGGGTGCATATTTGGATTATTCCCCTTTTGGCCATTATGAATGGTGCCGTTATGAATATTGACATGTAAGTTCTTGTGCAGATATGTATTTTTGTTTCTCTTAGATATACTAGGAGTGGAATTTAGGTGGGAAGTTTTTTTTTTTTTTTTTTTTAATTAGAGATTTAGAGGGTGTGTATGTGTGTACATATATTTATGGTTTTTTTTTTGAGATAGAGTCTCACTCTGCCACCCAGGCTGGAGGTGCAGTGGTGCAATCTCGGCTCATTGCAAGCTCCACCTCCCAGGTTCACGCCATTCTCCTGCCTCAGCCTCCCGAGTAGCTGGGACTACAGGTGCCCGCTACCATGCCTGGCTAATTTTTTTTTTTTTTTTTAAATAGAGACGGGGTTTTTTTAGGTAGAGACCATCCTTGTTAGCCAGAATGTTCTTGATCTTCTGACCTCGTGATCTGCCTTCCTCGGCCTCCCGAAGTGCTGGGATTACAGGTGTGAGCCACCGCGCCTGGCCACATATATTTATGTTTTGAAGGTTAACCCAGGAATTTTGATTTATTTATATTTGCTATTTCATGAGTCATAGTCCTTTTAATTCTTTAATCATGTTTTCCTGTGATAATTTGAACATATTTTTAATAGCTGCTTTGAAGTTTTTGCCAAGTCCAACATCTTTGTCCCCTCACAGATAGTTTTGATTGACTGGTTACCTCCCATGTTTGGGTCACATACTTTCCTGTGTCTTTGTATGTCCTGTAATTTTTTTTTTGTTGGAAAATCTGTATTTTGGATAATATACTATAGAACCCTAGGTTCTGATGTTCTTTTCTCCCTGAGGATTCTTGCCATTTTACGTTAGTGTGTTTAGTAACTAACACTTTTTGTTAGTGTGTTTAGTCTGTAGTAAATCTTTGGAGTCCATTTCCTGTGAAGTGTGTGACTGCTGATATCTCTGCCCAATATTTAATTTTAATTTTATTTTTAAGCCAGGCTATGTAGGGGTTAGACCTGTGTCAGCATAGCTTTGTGGTCAGCCAGTGCTCGGTCATTGCTTGTGCTTAAACGCCTGTGCATTATATGCTTTCCTTTTAATGCTGATGATTTTTAAATGTGTTTTCAAAGTCTCAGCTGTTTTAAAATTTGCCCTGGCTTTTACTTTCCTCTGAAGTCTCTAATTTCCTCTGTGCCTGTGCACTGTCTCATGGTTTACCAGGTATTTGTGGATAGCTTGACCCCTCTCTGGTCCCTACATAGATGCGTAGTGAGCTTTATGAAGACCCCCTATGGCTATGTTATTTTTCTGGATCTCCCTGCTGTCTGGTCTTTTCCTGACTTCAGCTTCAGGCGTGCTGAGCCATCACTTTTCCTTGCTATATATTTGGCCCTGAGATTGCTACTATTATTGACAATAATATTTGGGGTGGATTTTTATTTTTTTCTGTACTTCAATCCAAATCATGTTAGCTTCCTCAAAAGTGAACCTGCTGGTTTTCAAGACTTGCCTTGCCTTTATATAATTACTGTCACCACCCAGCTGGCATGGGGGTTGGGAAGAACCGAGGCAAGAACATCACAGACTTCCATAGTTCTTACCTGTGGTTCCGTAGTTTCTTAGTAGCCACTGTTTCATTTGCTTTATGCTTTTAGTCAGTTTCCAGAGCCCTCAATGGTGGTTTTGACAGATTTCTCCAGATTTATAATTGCCTTTTGGGGAAAACATTTGCTGGATCTCCTAACTTCACTATACCAGAAGTCCTTCCCTGTTAGACTCTTCATTAACAAAAAAACTTTGAGATACTATGTATCCCAAAATTTCTGTGAAATTTTTTTACTGCATACTCAGAAACACCCAAAAGGTTATTTTTGAATTAGAAATTTAAAATTAGGATTGTGTCATTATTTTACTGCTACATCCCTCTAGTTCCTGTATAATGGTTTTTGTTGTGTTTCATTAAATATTTGTTCTTTACTATTTATTTTTTATAACAGTGTTTATTAAACTAGGTAAATAAAATATTTAGGATTATGAGCTAAAACATTTTGCATTTTAAATTTTACCTTACAAGATCTTATGTTAACTAATAAACATCTATTGAGTGCCTACATTGTTCTAAATACTTTGTATTTTTTATTTTGCATGAAATATGTAAAAATAACATCTTAGTTAGAAGACATTTTATAGGTAGGTAACTTAAATCGCACACCTAGTGGTAGAAGAGGTAGTTGATAGTTGTCTTTTAACATTCTCTAGAATACTTGAAAATCTTGATTTGGTTTGGATGTTGTTTAAAAGATGGTTTAGTCTACAATAGATACTCCTTTTGCATTTTAAATTTTATCTTACAGGAAGATCTTATGTCAACTAATAATAAACATTTATTGAGTGTCTACATTGTTGTAAATACTTTGTATTTTTTATTTTGCATGAAATATGTAAAATAAAATAATGTCTTAGAAGACATTTTATAGGTAGGTAACTTAAATCGCACACCTAGTGGTGGAAGAGGTAGTTAATAGTTGAAAGATACTTTCTTTTAAAATTTATTTTGTCTTTTAACATTCTCT
This sequence comes from Rhinopithecus bieti, assembly GCF_001698545.2. Taxonomy (NCBI): domain Eukaryota; kingdom Metazoa; phylum Chordata; class Mammalia; order Primates; family Cercopithecidae; genus Rhinopithecus; species Rhinopithecus bieti. The sequence goes on along the minus strand of NW_016814760.1, from coordinate 732,464 downwards.
AGAATACTCGAAAATCTTGATTTGGTTTGGATGTTGTTTAAAAGATGACTTAGTCTACAATAGATACTCTTTTTGGAGAAAAGTTCAAATATAAGCTGTAATCTGAATATTGTAACAAAGGGCAGAATAAAGTAATACAAATTGTTGTTCCTAAAGAGAATAATCATTTTTAAAGTTTTAGTTCACATAACACTCAGGGAAGTAAAATTTGG